>NC_140575.1:30910401-31117901 GCF_057381845.1 Rhamphochromis longiceps | reverse complement strand
CTTAATCTCCCCTGTGTTGCACTTCTAGTGGTCACCCTTGTTCTGCCTGGGGAAAAAATAAAAAGTGCACCAAAAAAACAATGAAATTTGTGGATAGCTTGTTATGTGGACATTGGAGTTGAGTTTGTTGTTTTTACAGAAGGAGGATAAAACCACACTGAAAAACAAACATGGCGAGTTCTGGCTGGAGGTGAAAAATGCAGTTTTGTTCAGCGTCACTCAGTATGAAGGCTTTAAAGATCAGCACTACATCTGCTTTCACACCAGCAGCATCTGCATGTATCACCAAGGTAAGCTGCTTCCTGTTTGTGTGTAATATCACTATTGTCTTAGTCTTATGATGTTATGAGTGATATGTGGTGATAATGGGACCTAAAAATATATAAAAGTATAGGTAACGGTCTAGAACTGTACTAACTGTACGACTGTATGCGTTTTCACTGATGACTCAATCTGTTATTATCCCCAGGACTCATAGATGGAGGCACTTCCGTCTCAGACATCAAATTGCCATGCAGGACACATCCTCATTGGCTAGAGCCAACCATCTACCAGTCAGAAACATCTTCAGAAAAATTGTCAACGCCTTCGGAGGGTATCGGTTTAGAAGCTCGCAGCATGGTTTCTGTCGCTGTCAAAATCTCATCACAGAATGCAGAACGCAACATCAAGGTCAGATACTCAAAACAGTTAGAGGACTGTGTGTGTATTTCACAGATTTGTTGTGAACCACTTCAGCAAGTCCACTACAGACTCAAGTGTCACATTCTGTACATAAAGTACTTATGTTTGAGTTATTTTTAAAGGCTGGCAGGCTTTATTCTGCACTCATATTGTCCATGAGTTTTGGATCTACTTCCCAGTCAAAATTGAGAAATCGCCATGTTTCATTATTGGTGGTTATTACATTTTTAAACCCTTACTGTGGAAGAGAAATGTTGTTTTGTTATGTGTTGCTTATTAAATAAGTCCACTTATGTGGCTGTGTGTATACAGTGGCTTGCAAAAGTATTGGGCCCCCTTGAACTTTTCCACATTTTGTCACATTACAGCCACAAGACCAACACAAAGTGGTGCACATGTGAAAAGTGGAACGAAAATCAGACATGATTCTAAAAAATTTTTACAAATAAATAACTGCAAAGTGGGGTGTGCGTAATTATTCAGCCCCCTTTGGTCTGAGTGCAGTCAGTTGCCCATAGACGTTGCCTGATGAGTGCTAATGACTAAATAGAGTGATTACTGTGTGTAATGTCAGTACAAATACAGCTGCTCTGTGACGGCCTCAGAGGTTGTCTAAGAGAATATTGGGAGCAACAACACCATGAAGTCCAAAGAACACACCAGACAGGTCAGGGATAAAGTTATTGAGAAATACAAAAAGATTTCCCAAGCCCTGAACATCCCACAGAGCACTGTTCAAGCCATCATTCAGAAATGGAAGGAGTATGGCACAACTGCAAACCTACCAAGACAAGGCCGTCCACCTAAACTCACAGGCCGAACAAGCAGAGCGCTGATCAGAAATGCAGCCAAGAGGCCCATGGTGACTCTGGACGAGCTGCAGAGATCTACAGCTCAGGTGGGGGAATCTGTCCATAGGACAACTATTAGTCGTGCACTGCACAAAGTTGGCCTTTATGGAAGAGCGGCAAGAAGAAAGCCATTGTTAACAGAAAACCATAAGAAGTCCCGTTTGCAGTTTGCCATAAACCATGTGGGGACACAGCAAACATGTGGAAGAAGCTGCTCTGGTCAGATGAGACCAAAATGCAAAACGCTGTGTGTGGCGGAAAATTAACACTGCACATCACTCTGAACACACCATCCCCACTGTCAGATATGGTGGTGGCAGCATCATGCTCTGGGGGGGCTTCTCTTCAGCAGGGACAGGGAAGCTGGTCAGAGTTGATGGGAAGATGGATGGAGCCAAATACAGGGCAGTCTTGGAAGAAAACTTCTTGGAGTCTGCAAAAGACTTGAGACTGGGGCGGAGGTTCACCTTCCAGCAGGACAACGACCCTGAACATAAAGCCAGGAAACAATGGGACGGTTTAAAACAAAACATATCCATGTGTTAGAACGGCCCAGTCAAAGTCCAGATCTAAATCCAATCAAGAATCTGTGGCAAGATCTGAAAACTGCTGTTCACAAACGCTGTGCATCTAATCTGACTGAGCTGGAGCTGTTTTCAGAAAGATTTCAGTCTGTAGATGTGCAAAGCTGGTAGAGACAGACCCTAAAAGACTGGCAGCTGGAACTGCAGCAAAAGGTGGTTCTACAAAGTGTTGACTCAGGGGGCTGAATAATTACGCACACCCCACTCTGCAGTTATTTATTTGTAAAACATGTTTGGAATCATGTATGATTTTCATTCCACTTCTCACGTGTGCACCACTTTGTGTTGGTCTTTCAAATCAAATCACTTTTATTGTCACATCACATGTGCAGGTACATTGGTACAGCACATGTGAGTGAAATTCTTGTGTGCGAGCTTCACAAGCAACAGAGTTGTGCAAAATACAATAATGTAAACAAGCAAAATACAAGAATGGCTACATCTGAAACTAATAAATATATGTACAATATATAATAGTATATGCATTTCTGGATGTGTATACTAAATACTTTTCTGTGTGTGTGTGTGTGTGTGTACACATATTTTACAAATTAAGTAGAGTAAACAATAAATAAAATATATAAAAATATACAAATACGTTTTCACGTGGAATTCCAATAACATTGATTCATGTTTGTGGCTGTAATGTGACAAAATGTGGAAAAGTTCATGGGGGCCCAATACTTTTGCAAGCCACTGTATGTTTGTATGCAAATTAAAAAAATTCCACGTAATTTAAGAAGTAATGTGCTCGCTGTGATGTCCTCTTTTTTTTTTTTTCTTTCTTTTTTTTTTTCCCTCCTTTCTAATTTTCCGTCATGCAGGAGTTTCTGGTTGCTGTTGGGGTGAGAGGTGCTACACTCCAGCACAGAGTGGTCCCTCCTAGCTTGGGCTGGTATGACCAGGTAAAACAAACTGCCTTAGGCTGCTGTCATATAAGCTTTATTTGACCTTCATATGATGTGTTTACAAAGCACAGAAGAAATGTGCAATAACATCAGGTATTCATAATCTTACTGATGATTTGTCTACAACAGATTGTTGACTTTCTGAATGTTTCTGATGAACCCGTGTTGGGTTACGCTCCTCCTACGTCTGTCACCACACTACATTTGCACCTATGGAGCTGCTCTCTGGACTACAGGTGAAGTAGAACAAAACACTAAATGGTGGCTGGTTTTATTATCAGAGTGTGTTCTTATGTGACGCTTGATTTTATTTTGTTTTTTGCAGACCCCTGTACTTGCCACTCAGATCGTTGCTGGTTGTGGAAACATTCAGCATCTCCAGTAGCGTCTCTCTAGACAACTCCTCATCAACACTTAGGTGTGAAAAAGCAACTGGATTTCTTCTGAAATACAAAAATGTGTGGAGGTTACATTATTTAGTAAAATATGTTGTTTCCAGGATCATTTTGGACGAAGCTGCTCTGTTCCTCTCAGATAAAAGTAATGCTGTCTCTGTAAATCTAGCTCGTGGTAAGTTGACTTCAGAAACGGTGTTGAATGCAACTTTACATGAAGCTTTGACAAATTTTGACTTTTTCTTTTTGTCACAGATTATGTCCAAGTGGTAGACATGGGAACCTTAGAGCTGAGGATAACAGCAGTCAAACCTGGAGTAGATGGAAAATTGGTAAGTGTTAATTATTCATATTCCCATTTTTAAAAAACAGACAAAACAGGCTTGTACAAACACTTATTTTCGCTGTCTCTTGGGTGATAGTCGGAGCCCAGATTCGAGCTGCGCTGCTCCAGTGATGTGATCCATATCAGAACCTGTTCGGACTCCTGTGCTGCCCTCATGAACCTCATACAGTATGTAGCCAGCTATGGAGACTTGCTGCCCCCAGCTGAACCAGAGACCAAGCACAGCAGCACTGCACAAAAAAGCAAGGTCAGCAGTGTCACTCAGTTAAAGCATAATTGTCAAACTTTACCATATGCACAAGTTTATTCTGAGTGTATTTTTGGACAGATGGAGGCTTCTAGCCGACCACCATCTCAGACTTCGCTCCTCGCTGAGACTGAGCAGCAGATGTTACAGGATCTCATGAGTGACGCTATGGAAGAGACTGATGGGCAGCCTGTACCAGGGCCGCAGCAGAACGGTAAATACTTCGCTCAGTGAGGTAAAAAAGTGTTTCACCCATGAGGAGTCTTTACTTTATGAATTTCACACCACTGCAGGCACACCTGAGGAGCAGATTCAAGACCAAGAACCACCTCGCTCAGACCTGTTCCTGTTCCCAGATGAAAGTGGGAATTGCCAAGATTTAAGCCCCCCGTACCCCATGCTTCCTTCTCCTCTCATCACACCAGCCCCTAATCTGGCCCAAGAGACTGACGACTTTTGTATATTGGAAACTCCGAGCTCCAGAGGAGAGGTTGGGACATACTCATTCTTCAAGTTAAGGCTACATATTTTTGTGTAGCCTTAACTTGAAGAGGCTACATAGCATAGTGATCGACTGTTTTTGCAAAACCTGTTTATGCCTGACTGTAAGAAAAATGTGTGTTCAGGATCGAGATCAGGAGCCGGTGGTGAAGCAGCTATCCTCGGAGCCAGTAGAAGTCAAAGACGATCACTTCAGTCAGCCTCTGGATGGAAGTGATTCCAGCCGTGGAGCCAACTTTCCCATCCCAGAGGTTCGCTACCTCATTAAGGAGATCTCTGTCATCTGGCATCTTTATGGTGGAAAAGACTTTGGGAGTGTGAGCTCCATAGTTTCTCCTGCTAGAAGCCGGGGGTGAGTCATAAACTGGGTTCTCTTTACATTTGTTAAAAGGAAGACATATTTACTTAACTCTGGTCTTTACTCTGTCTTGCAGATGTACACCTCATAGCTCCCCATCTCAAACTCCAGTGAGACAAGCGAAGGCTTCAGGGCGGGTTGGTGGTGGAAAGGGAAGGAATCCTGATGTCCTGATGGAGATTCAACTCAGCAAGGTAAAGTTATGCTGTGCAGAAATACATGTTCATTATTTTGTGAAATGCCATTTGGGGTTTCTTCAGCTTTTCTTTTACTGCTTCTTCAGGTGAGATTCCAGCACGAGGTGTACCCCCAGATCTCAGCGGTGTCGCGTCCAGCAGTGGACCAGCCAGTGTCCCGGCAGGTGTTCTCTGTGCAGGACTTGGAGATTCGAGACAGACTAGCTGCCTCCCAGATGAACAAGTTTCTCTACTTGTACTCTAGCAAGGAAATGCCCCGAAAAGCCCATTCTAACATGGTGAGGAAAGCACCATACTTGTGGTAATCGTGGTAAGTTTTGTCCTGTCGTAACCATGTGTGTGCGCTTTTTGTCTTAGTTGACAGTCAAGGCGATGCACATGTGTCCTGAGTCAGGCCAGGCTCCCCCAGAGTGCTGTTTACGGGTCACTCTAATGCCTCTTCGCCTCAATATTGATCAGGTGAGAGCTGGGTACAAATTATTTCTCTAACCCTGGCAAACAATGAGCATTATCTTTTAAGTGATAGCTTCTTCTTTATTTGAAGGATGCACTGTTCTTCTTGAGAGACTTCTTTACAAGTCTTGCTGCTGAAGTTGAGTTTTTCTCACCACCTATTCACGAAGGTAAGATTGCCACAAAACTGTATAATTATCATGAATCCTACTTTTATCTCATGCATCTTTAACGTTTTGTCTGTTTTAGCGGTTTGTGTTACCACAAAGAAAGTGGCTGCCCCAGAGATCTCTTGCAGCTTCTCCAAGCACGCTGGTGGGAGCCAGGATCCAGCCCCAATCATCTCGGTGCCTGCACAGAGACGACTGAGCCAAAACGGTTTCTCTACATCCAGCAGGGAAGACGCAAATGACAGTGAAGCCTCTGCTTCTCCCTTCACAGACCAACCCATCTTCTTTAGGTTAGAGGTTATTTTTATTGACCACTAAGCCATTTAACTTTCCAAACTGCTTGTTTGTGTTCAGAAACCCCTTGTCATCTTAACAGGGAGTTTCGATTTACTTCTGAGGTTCCCATTCGCCTGGACTACCATGGGAAACACGTGTCTATGGACCAGGTAACTGTCTAAGAGAGGACTTGATTAACTCCACGTTATGTTATGAGTGCTTCATGAATGATTTTTATGAGTACCTCGTTCCAGGGAACATTTGCAGGGATCATTTTCGGGCTGACACAGCTGAATTGTTCAGAGCTCAAACTGAGGCAGTTGTGCTACAGGCAGGGGTAAGTATACCGCAAAATGTATCTCATGAGACAATAAATTAGCAAAAACATAATTCGCACACAGTGATCCGTATTAAGGTAATACTTGTTTGTGTTTCAGATTATTAGGTGTGGATAAGCTCTTTTCCTATGCAATAAATGAGTGGTTAAATGACATAAAGACAAACCAGCTTCAAGGACTGCTGAGTGGTGTGGCACCTATTCATACTCTGGTAAAACTGGGTAAGTGTAACAGTTCAAGGGATAATCTCAGATGGTTTACTGTATTTGGTAAGAACAGGGCTGTTGCTGTACCTTGTTCTTGTTGGCCAGTTGGGATGTGCTACATGATTAAATGTTGCTTCTCTTGTTAATCAAGACATGAAATACTAGTTATTTAATCCAATTATGCAAATGTTTGTTAATGTACAGTGCACATCAACTGTCAGTTATACCTCAGCAACATTACACACTCTTTCCCGTGAGTGGATATAAACAAGCACAGTGAAAAGGAACACAAGTGACAGCTCTGTGAACAAGTGTAGATTTGCAGTGTTCTTATCTAGACAATAAACAGTTATTAGCAGGCCTTGTAAGATCACACTGATGAATAAGCTGAGCAGTGTGTAACCATAATCTGCTCAGGTCTATAAACATTAACATGTAAGCTAAGCAGTGCTCGTGTTAGCTACTTGCAGCAGAATAAACTGATGTGTATCAGTTGTATTGCAGATGCCAGCAATAAATGAAATTTAAGAATGCACAGGTCCAAATTTTTGTAGTTCTTATCTGACACCTTGGATATCAATAATGGTTCAAACTGCTGGAAATGCGCGAATGAAAGCTGCTGCTGTAGCTAAAGAGAAGCGTCTCCAAGCTGCTGAAGCTCGGATGTTAACTTCCTATACATTGCCTCACTCTCCCATTAGCAATCGAAGCATTGCTCCTGTTGCGCAATTATTAACACAGTGTAGAACTGAACTGAATGGATTAGCTGTGGACTGTAGCACTGACACCTATAACCTTAGCACATCTTTATTACACTTTATTATTATACTTTGTCTAATATGAAAGAATAAGATTTAAAAAATCACAATTTTTCCCAAATTGTATTTGTACAGACATTGTTTAACTTGTCAGTGAACTGTCTGTTATCTTACGTCCAGACTTGTTAACTAGTCTGATTTTTGTTGTTCTCTCATTTTAATTGACTTGTAAAGGAGTTGCCTGGTGCTTGGCCCAACAACTTTCTAATTTCTGAAAAGTTCCTTGAGTCAACATTTCCTTGTTTGACAAAATTTTCTTTATTGTTGCTGACATTTCAGAATCAGCCTTAATCACTTTCTTTTTCTTTAATAAAAAACAATCTGGAACAGAAACTGCTGTGAAAGTCATTTCCAATATGAGAGCTGAGGTCCAGCTTTTGACTTTCAGTTGCTTTACTCCTCTGTCAATGTTGTTTTTTTTTTTTCTTTCATATTCAGTTCACGGACTCAGGGATTTGGTCTGGCTCCCGATTGAACAGTACAGGAAGGATGGCCGGATAGTCCGTGGATTTCAGCGCGGCACGGCTTCCTTTGGAACCTCTACAGCTATGGCTGCCCTGGAGCTCACAAACAGGATGGTGCGGACTATTCAGGTAAACTGGTCCACTGCTGCTAATAAAATATTTGCATGCATTTCCTTCTGTAAAGCACGTAGAAAAATCTATTAATTGTTGTCTTTTATAATTTTTTTTTCTGTTTTTAGGCAGCCGCTGAGACAGCGTATGACATGGTGTCTCCAGTGCCTGATGAGAGGGACACAAAGAGGGTAAAACGGATCTCCCATTATGGACTGGCTCATCAGCCTGTCGACCTCAGAGAAGGTGTAGCCAAAGCCTACACTGTGGTGAAAGAGGTAAAAAAAACAAATAGGAAAACCTTCAGTTCTGTGAAAGAAAAGATGTTTTAAGGACTGCAAAATGTTCCCACAGGGGATCACAGACACTGCACTAACCATCTACGACACAGCCACCCGGGAGCACGAGCAGCGAGGTATGACTGGGGCAGTCGGTGGAGTTCTCCGCCAGCTTCCACCTGCAGTAGTCAAGCCACTCATTATGGCCACTGAGGCGACTTCAAATGTCTTGGGTGGGATGAGAAACCAGATTCACCCCGATGCACGTCAGGAGGAGTCGCAAAAATGGAGGCAGGGCGACGAGTAAGTGTCATTGCCTTATGGAAAACTGAAACAATGACTGTGCAGCAGCTACAGCTTAATAGGTGTGCTTTTGAAGAAGGCAAAAGGTGGACAGTGAGTGCCGGTGTAAATAAAATGGTGTTCATCCTGTGGCAGTTTGAGCTACTGTGATTTTTAGCTTGTGTCAGCTTATCACATGCCTCACAGTGCCTTCATGGTCATCAACATTGTTCAACTGTATGCTTGTAATCAAATGGATGAAGAAGGGTGAGTTTGAGCAGCACTTATAATGTTATTGTGTATGATGCTATGTTGTAGGGTAGACCATACAAATGTAAAATGTAAAGGCTTAAGAATGAAGGAATAGGTCCTTTCATCTGCTTCATTTTCAAACAGCTGTTTACAGATTGTGTGGTTGCGTTCTCTTATCCTACTTTGTGTCAGCAAACACTAATATTCTAGGTGTAATGACCCTTAATTTATATAAGATGTACTGTATGTGGGCCTTGTTATTTACTGTAAATATTCCTAATGAGCAGCATTTTGTGCAAATATGAGAGAACAAATGTAAAAACTGAATGTGTTGCATCTTTGTAAAGCTCTGTAATCTGCACTTTTAACTGAGTCGAAGCGTAACAAGTGAGAGATGGGACGATTATCCAGACTTGTTCTAAGGTTTCACAATTTTAGTGTTGCATAATTTTCACAAAAGCTGCTGTTTAAAAAAAGGAAGCTGCGGTTTAAATTTAAAAACTGCTTTATTCTTGCAGTCTCGTGTATCACATTTTTGAATTGTTGATAAAGTGAATTACTCAAGATCCATAAGTAAAGTCTTAATGTACTGATAATCTCATTTGTTTAGTTTTTTTTTAAATTATTATTAAGCTATATGTTTATATATTGATGTCTGATGTGATCAATTGTGTTGCTAAGTCTTGATTTTTATTTTTTTTCTTCCTTTTTTGGTTATGTGGTAAGAGTATTATTTCTTGTAAATATATGTACAGGTGACTCATGAATTTGTATTAAAAGCATGATGGAGAAATAAAAACGGTGAAGTTAACACTGGAATGTGCTTGGTTGGTGTTTATTTACTTAGACTCTAGACATTTTTGTAAACCTTAGGAGTTGTGTTAGCATCATATTTCAACGTTTGCTTTATATATTTTATTCTGAAAACTATACGTCCGTCTGTCAAGTGATTTTTATTTTGAAAGCCTAACCTCGCTAAGTTGGCATGGCAACAGAACTGGTTCCCAAATCTCTATTGAAAAGTGTTAAGAGCGTAGACTTGGACTATTTTAAGGGGTTTAACATTTTAACTGTGTGCTCAAAGAGTGTTGGTGATGGCGGACATAGTCGCCGACCTGAGCACTCTGTGTTTTGAGAGCGGGCTCGCTGACGACGAAAAGAAGTTACTTTACCTCCGGGCGCGCTCGGCTGGACTGACATTTTGCGGGTGCGCGCACGCAGCTTTCGTGTGTGAGCTCATTGACTCGCTAAGGTGAACTCATCCCACACGTATAGTCTTGCAGTCATTTGAGTATATTTTAATCTGTCTGAGCTGCTTCATTCATTTGTATTATAGATGTGCCATCAGAAGGCGCACAGCGAAAATCAGAAAGCCAGTGGCACCAGGAGAGCACGACGACCTCCGCGTGGGTATACTTGGGATGGGCCATCTGGGAAAACAGCTGTGCCAAGCACTTCTTGAAAAGACCAAAATCAAACCCTCACATATTAAGATCTCCACTAGGAGACCAGAGTTAGCAGGTACACACGCACAAAAAGCCCAAATCTGAGAAAAATGCTTGTGATGCAGTGGATTTAAGATAAGCTTTATTAGTCCCACGCATGGGAAATTTGTTTTGTTACAGCAGTGGACAGTGCAAAGTTGCATAGAAAAAACAATGGAATAGTATATCCATAAGATACTGTACACAATAGAATATAATAAAAATAAAATACTATATACAATCGAATAAAATAGAATACAAATGCTGTATACAATATGAGTATAATAATTTCTTGTGACAGGATTTAAATGTCATGAGACACATAATCTTAAAGTGGTGGACCTATTTCCTTTTTATTCTGTTGTGTTTATAGAGCGTTACAGTGGTGGATGCTCATATTAGACATGGTCAAAGCTTCAAATAATTAGATTCTTTCGTTGAAGTAATCTATGTGAGGTGAAAGATCGCTGTTCATGTGGCTATAAATGCTAGCTTTCCTACTGCTGGCTCCTCATGATATCACTCAGAGTGGATACCACTAATATGGTCAAACCTTCTGTTTGCAAGGGGCAGCCAGTCAGAAGAAGGCTGGCTTAAGGGATGAGAAGCTAAAGCTCCTTGTTTCAGATAGTGGGTAATCTGAGGGGTTTCCATACGCTTCCTTAATGACTCTCTTCACTCTTAAATTTTTAAGCTACCCAGATGCATTTTTGAGCAGATTTAAGCTAGGTTGTTGTTGTTTTGTTTTTTCAGTTATGCCCTTTTAAGACTATGAATAGTTATTGGTTGCTTGTTGTGACTCTATGGTATTCTTGAGTTAATCATTAAGCATGTGTTGGTTTAACTAAATTGCACTTGGACCAAACTTCCGTGTGTACTGATAAAAGAAAAAAAGTGTTTGCTAAGATCGTTGTATGTTCTGTGTTTCAGTGGAATTTGTCCATACAGAAATTGAATGTTTCTTTGACAATCGCAGACTGGCAGCATGGGCGGATGTTCTTTTCCTTTGCTGTCTGCCCTCTCAAATCCCAAAAGTCTGTGTTGATCTCCGCTCTCATCTGGCAAAACACTGCCTTGTGTACAGTTTCACCTCTGCCATTCCCGTCACCAGGTACAGCCATATTCACACACACAAAGGACTGGTCATTTCTTGGGGGGGTTGGGTCAATGAATCGCTTTCTTTTGAATTACTGTCTCAGATTAGCTAAGCTTCTTGGACACGACTACATCCTGAAGCCAAAGTATGACGTTGTCTCTTGTGACACTGTGGATGTTTGGCTGTCCTGCAGTCATGTGGCCTCAGCTTTAGCAGATCCTTTGCTGATAGAAGCATCGTGTCCTCTCACAATGAAAGGTATGTCACTTCAGCATCTTTTCATTTTGTTTCATATGTGACAGAAAGTATTTTGCATGAGCTTCAGTTAAACAAGTTCTTCACAAGTTCTGTTCTTAGTTTGTACATTTTGATTCCACATGTAGGAGGTATTTCTCTGGGTCTGAACTGGGTGTGTGCGGTGCTGTATATCCTGTTGAATATCTGCACCTCTGCCAGTCTGGGATCCAGTGAGGCTCTCCTCTTAATTAAATCAATATTTAAAGAAAAATGTGGAGACACTGTGCAATTAAATGCACACAGTTTCATCAATTCATCCTATGCATCTTCTCTTCTCTCAGATGAGTGAGTAGATCAGTGTTTGTTTGTTTTTTAAACTGTCATATATCTCATTTAAATAGTAATTATATATTTCAACTTTATTCCAAAAAGGCCTTTTCCCTGGATTTCACTTATGGATGCCCAGATCAGGGAGACCCCGCTGCTGCGCTTTCTATCAAGCAGTAAATCTGTGCAACAGTGCCTCTCTGCAGCTTATAAATCCCAGATGGAGACACCAGCAAAGTGACACACTGATCAGCCACAGCATTAAAATCACTGATACGTGAACTCAGTCTCTGTGAACCATGTCTCATTTTGAAAGAATACATAACAATACGAAAAATTAAAAAGTAAATAAAAGTCTGTTTAGCTTTTTGTGACCTGTCTTAAATAATGAGGCTGGTCAGTGTGCTTCCAATTCAAAATTTGTATTACTGTGTTACATTTTCAATTTTGAATGAAAATCATTTTATAACATGAAGGACTCACTAAAGTTTGTGAAATGTAGATAGGTTTACTTCAGATACTTTTATGCAGTACAGTTACAGTGCTGTGCAAAAGTCTCAAGCTTAATATGTTTTTTTATTTTCTCTATTAAGCCACTTAACACTGACCTATGAAACATTAAAGCATCAAAAAATGCACTCATGGATGAACAAGTGTTGTCTCTATACAGCACAGGCGACTTGGGAAAGAACCAATTTTAAGTTGTATCTGTAGCTACTTTGGTGATGGCAGCCTCTTGCAAAAAACCTGGACCTTCATCTACTGTTCACTGCAGCCTTGTCAGTAAAGATCTCAGTGGAAAGACTTCTGTCAAGAAGCCTATCTTAAATAAGGAAAATGGGGAGAAACAGCTGAAGTATACCAAATTACACACCAAATGAACTGAAGACAGGTCCGATGGAGTAATGAATCCAGATGTGACATACAGAGGAGATCAGGGGTGAGGTACAACAGTGAGTGTCTACAGCCATCTGCAAGACACGGTGGAGGCACTGTCATAGTTTGGGTTGGCATTTAAGCCAGTGGTGTTGGGGATCTTGTTGAAATTAATGCAACAACATTAGGTTTGATTGCCAAAAGCTTCATTTTTCAGCATGACGATGATCCCACATGCACTGCCAATGCATTAAGAGCATACTACGCACAGGGGAACACTGTCAGTCATGGATTGCCTCCCCAGATCCTGGACCTCAACAATATTGAAACAGTGTGGGATCATCTTGACAGGGAATGGAACAAAAATACAGCCAACATCTAGAGAAGAGCTTTAAAGACTGCTTAAAGAAATAACAGGAAAGCTTGTCTAAGAGAGCTGTAGTTGTACAAACTCTGCTTTTGTCTTACATGTTGTCTTTCCATTTATGTACACGTTCTAATAAATTTCCTATTTCTTTCCTAGATTTTCCCAATTGAATAAGAAAAGCGGGGGGGGGGGGGGGGGGGGGGGTGCCTCAAGACCTTTGCAGAGTACTGTATCATGAGAAAAAAGACTTAAAACTGAAAAAAAAGATAGTTGTTAGATTTTGTTAAATAATCTGTGTTTATGATTTGGCTTTGGGACGTATACTTTTAGACTGGTTTAAATATTAAGCAGCGGCGTATGTCCTCAGAGGAGCTGCAGTAGGCTCCTGGTAAGGATGCAGATTCGCAGATTTTCCGAGAAAAGACGGAAGTGTCAAAAAATCCGGGTCTGTTTTTTCCTGTTGAGCAGCAGAAGCAGCAGCGGCAGCACTGTGGAGAGGTCCCTCACATGATTGCAGGGATATGGAGGCGGTTTTCCTCATGCCCTGAGCTTGATTAAACTAAAATCACATCATATTTTCGACGCTACGTTGTGGTGAGATAAGTTTTTGGGTGTTGTGTCCGCAGCTTCGGCTGTCCTTTTAACTGCTCGCTGGTTAGCTAGCGTGAGCTATAAGCTAACAGCTAGCCTGGTTAATGAAGCTAGAGTTCCACGCACATGTAAACACAGCTCGTCGCTACTGCTTTAACTGTTAAATCAGAAGGCAATACTGCGGTTGACGGGGTTTATTATGTGAAACGGCAGCTTGTTTAGTTTAAACAGCCTGCTTTAGGAGGCTAGCTTCACCCGTCTCCCTCCCCTGTGGTTGGGAGGGGCGGGGTTTCATCTTTTTGCAGCCACGCAGACTGAGGTGTTTGCCTTCTCAGGACAGCCATGGAGAGATTAGAGGCTACATCACAGCTCCAGTCACGGCTTTCATCACTGTCTTTCTCATCTTTCCCCGGAGTAACAGCCAAACAGTGCGACAACACGCCACCGGACAGGTAACCTGTTGCTGCGGCTTTTAAATGGAGCTGCTATGCAGATGGGTGGTCTGAATGTTATCTTGGTTTAAAAATTCTATTCTTTCTTTACTTAAGGCTGCAGAATACAAATCTTTCAGAGAGCTTTACTCAGTCCAAAGACAGTATGGATGACACCAAGGAGGATTCAGGACGTCTTTCTGAGGTAGGTAATACTGTGTGCTTAGGTGAGCTGTAAACAAGTTGCAGTAAATAGGGAGGCATAGTCTAACAATTTAAGTCTTTACAATAATAACCCCGATGTGTGCGCATATTGAGGGTAATGAAGAGGCCCTTGCTGAGCTGGCCCTGGGGGAAGGAGGCGAGGAGAACAGCAGTGCAGGGAGCTGTCAGCTCTCCGCCGAGATGAAAGGTGAGGACCTGCAGTGTGCCATAGTGACAGCTGCTTTGTTCAGCAGTGATTCTGACTCTGCGGGTTCATAAACGTCCCACTAATTGCAGTGTGCGTGCACAGTATTTGCTTGAGATTTTGCCATCTTAAAATGAGTTGGATAAAGTGTTGCAGTTGCTGTCACATCTTGTTAAAGTCACTGCCGCGTGTCCCTTCTGATGGCAGCCCAGATGCCGCCCCTGAACCCCCCGACAACTTGGACATCTGCTGCTGTGAAGGAGTTAAAGGTGAAGCTCCGAACAGAGAAGGACAGCATGGTGACCGTGTACCGAGGCGACATCATGACGGTCCACGTGCCCACCGTGCCCGAAGCCAATAAAGTGTGCTGGGAGTTTGCCACAGACGGCTACGACATTGGCTTCGGCATCTATTTTGACTGGACTCCCGTGACGAGTCGGTCCATCACGGTGCATATCAGCGAGTCGAGCGATGACGAGGACGAAGAGGAGGAGCTTGAAGGTCAGGCGCCGACGCCCCTCTTTGCGATGGCAGTTGTACTTTTATATGTTTTCCCCCCACTGGGGTTACGATTCGGTGTGTTGACTTTGTGGATCATGTGATTTCTGCAGGGCCCGTCGGCAACGGGGACGTCGAGAAGGGCTCCAAAACTCACACCAACTCTAACTTGTCTGAAATCCTCCCCGTGTACCGCCAGGACAGCCACCTGTCCGTGCAGGGGGGGAGCCACGAATTTCCAGGTGAAGGCACTTATCTCCTGAAGTTTGACAACTCCTACTCCCTTTGGCGAAATAAAACACTTTACTACAGGGTTTATTATAGTGCCTGAGATGCCAATTTATCGCTTATGAATGTACAATTTACTGAAGAACAATGAACTATTTTTGATTCCACACTTGTTGGGGGAGGGATGGGAGGGAGACATAATTGAAATTCTAAAATAAAATAGAAAAAAAAAAATATATATATATATAGGGATATCTATTTTTTAGCACCGTCTGCTTGTGTTGTCTCTTGTTGAATTTAAGTTTGTAATCCCACAGATTTCAAACGCTTCAGTGTCTTGCTAACATGTGTTTGAAGAAGCCTTGCATATGTGCCATTTTTCCCATGTGTGCACCGTGCTATTTGGTCAAGTGCCCATCATAAAATATCTATTGTCTTCACCTGTAACAGATCTATGGTAGCAGTGATCAGGGAAGACCTGCACGGGTATAACTGTGTTAAATCAGCTATGATCTAAAGAAAGAAGCTTTGTTGTTGTGTGTGTGTGTGTGTGTGTGTGTGTGTGTGTGTGTGTGTGTGTGTGTGTGTGTGTGTGTGTGTGTGTGTGTGTGTGTGTGTGTGTGTGTGTGTGTGTGTGTGTGTGTGTGTGCGCGCGCTTGTGCACCTTTTTTTTCCCTTATTATTCTTATTGCTTTGTCTTTGTTACCAACCTAACTTATTTTTTTTCTTCTCTGTATTGATCCTAATCACGTGAGATTTCAGATTATGTAAATTCAGAGTATGGCGATGTCTGCTGTCACAGTGGTGTGTTGGTTAAAAAATATATATAAGTCGAATGTACTGAAGCAAGTGGTAATCAGACTGTGCTTTTTATGACACAATTAAAAGCCATCCCTTATCACATGCAGCTCCTTATGTAATAAAAAAATCAATATTTACATTTGACTTGCACACTTTCATTATGTTTGGAGGTAGATTATTTTTTGTGCACAAGTCTAAGAAGTAAGTTACTGTTTTGTTTTTGGTCTTTTTAAAAAAAAAAAAAAGATTATCTTTCTTTCCTCATTTCAATCACTCTTTGTGCATCTTCCAAAGATTTCACAGATCTGGCTGCTGACGTTGTATACAGCATACTGTAAAGCAACTGATACTGTTACTGTACTAAACCCTCGCTGTAAGTTATGCTGATGGCATCAAATCCTGAAATTTCTAATTCCTCAATAAACAGACCATTGTCTCATTTCCTTTGTGGTTAATTGAGGCGATTAGATAAAACCAGCATGAATCACGGTCGATTACTGGACAGCTTGAGAAAAAAATAAATTAAAAAATGGCCAGCCAAAGCTGCGCATTTCACCCGAGACCCCGTCATTTCATAACAGTCTCGCTGCACATCCAGGATTAGAAAGCACTTCAGGGTGGCCCCTTGTGTTTCCATTAAATTGTGACATAAGGGGATTGATGTAATAGTTGCACAGAGGTGCTGATGAAACCAGGTTTTATTTTCAGTTCTCCCTTAAGGCCTCACACAATCTTACGACGCAGCTAGTCTTGCTTGGGCTTTACTGGATTTTTCTTTTTTTTAAAAAGAAAAATGGTCAATAATTTATGGAAAGCTACTCTCAGTATCATCAAATTCATTATTTATTCAATTAACTTCACGGAAATATAAAGATGTACTAGATTCTAACATAATCCACATTATCTACAAGCATATGATGGTCGAATGTCAGCTGGCATCCAGAAGCTGTTTAAAAAAAGGGATAATAAATACAAATGAAGATGAAGTTATATTATTTTGAGAAACCCAAGGTTAGCACAAATGTGAACAGTCATTGAGTTTCTGTTTCGAGGCCTTTGGAACTGTACTGACTAAATAAAAATTTGCAGCACACTCGACTGCTTAAAAAATTGCATAGGACTAACATAATTATTCAGTACTGTGATAAATGCTCCTTTTCTTTCTTTTTTATGGTTTGTCTTGGTTCTGTATGTAAATCGGAGGTTTGGGATCTAATTTTCCTTATGCGGTCATTTTTTGGTCTGGCGTCATGAGCAGGTGTTATATAAGCTGTAGCATCAACCTACACCTGTTTAGTTTGTCATTTGATTTCTTCTTTATTTTTATCACTTAATTTCTTGTGATATAAACAATCAGAATAAAGATGAAGATAAATATATCGATTTACTCTTGTTATTCCAAACTCTACATCAGCTTGGGTCTCATTAAGTAAGAACCAGAGTGCATGGTTTCAGACTGCAAGTGGAGATGAACTCTAATAGAAGCTGTTTTTAGCATTGTCGCCTCTTAGATGAAATGTTGCTCCTGAGGGTGGACAGAATAATAAAGTAATATGACACAACCACACTGCATTAACACCACAGAGCCCAAGAACTGACATGATTATATTTTGTTGGCTTATTTTGGGCCCCCTAAGTACCAAGTGCACGCCATCAAAACACCACAGCCTACCTGAATATTTTTCCTGACCATGTCCATCCCTTTACGACCACAGTGCACGATTAGTCTTTTTAATAAAAGTTCATTCACTGTTTGAAAATTTCAGATATCAGCCATTTTCTAGATGGCTGAAACACAAGTCTAATACACTCAGAAGTTTCTTTGTCCCACATATTATTCCCCCCCCCCCCCCCCCCCCCCCCCCCCCCAAAAAAAAAACTATAAGTGCTAACATGAGGAAAACAGTGTAGTAGTAGAGATGGTAGCCACAAGCCACATTTCCTGGATGGACCTCGTGCCTAAGCGGCCCCACTCTCACCTACTGATGAGAGAAGCTAGAACTCTCATCTGATATTGCTATTAGTGCAGTGGAGGTTCTCACTTGATCACCAATAATACGTGAAGCAAATATGACTGACGAAATTTGATCATGCCAATCAATTGTGTGTCTATAAAACAATGAAATGACTTTGAAAGTCTATTCAGTTAGCCCGCACAGATCCATAATAAATACTGATAGCAGATATTTGGTGTTTAGAGTTTAAATTGTAACTATTTTATTTTTATTTTTGTTATGAGACAAAGATCTTGAATTTGCTAAGCGAATGGATAGATGTTCAGTCATACACTTGACTTCCCTTTATCCAAAGACATATAGAAAGGCAGTGAGGCATCTGGAGTCCAACCAGCAGATCCACTAGGGGGCCTATTACTTAATTACTTTGACCTCTCACCTGTGCGTGTTCACCACGGCCTCGAGCTCCTCTCGGCCAATCAGAGGTTAGCACTGGAGATCTAAGTACCGCCGATGTTTGCTGCTCTCAGAACGTATTGGATCCGTAAAACAACATGGGGAGACTGAATTTTTATGTCCTTTGGTCTTTGCGTGACGTCCCCCGCCAGTTTATTAGGTATGTCGTTTGATAAATACATAATAATAATAATTTTAAAAAACCATGTTGACAGATTATTAAGGACGCGAAGAATCACTACTTGGACTCACTCTTCACAGCAAATCTAACCGGAGGTGCTTTCAAGTCCATGTCCCGCTGCCTCTTCCTAAGCAGCTGGTCATCTTCGGTCTGGGACAGTGGGAATGCAGTTTGACCACAATTTCAGTCGAGGTTCTGGTCAGTGCAGAAGTACCAGCTCAGAAAATTGGGATTCTGTCCTCTCAATTTAGGTTCGTGAAGTAGCCGCAAGGTTGTGAATTTGTAAACTAGAGTTTGCTGACATCTCTTTGTGCTCAGGTGTCTGACTTGGGAAGGTGACTGGAGCCCAGAGATGGTCAAAGTGGCTGCAGAGAGGGGCAGGAGGGGAGTTTATGGCAAGATTTTACTCACAGTCTCTGGAGAGGTACAAAACACAAGTATTTAGCGCGACCAGATCCGAAAAAACTCACGTAGAGCTCATGTTTGTGTGGGGAAAGTCTGGGTTATTTTACTAATGGTTAAATGCAGTGGGGAATTTACATATAGCCTCACTTTAAAACACACAAACTGTTCAGGCTACAGGTTATAGCATGCAAAGGGCAAATATAGCTTATCTGAATGCAATTAATCCAACTCCTGTACTGAGTAGATACAATAAGCCTAAAAGGAAGGTGAAGTTTAACCTAATATCTTATGCTGACTGCTTTTTTTTTTTTTTTTTTTATAAATAACTCTTGGAAAACAGAATCTGATTCCACCATTTTCACCTTGCTATAAATAGCTTTATGGCATATATTGTCATTTAATATTCATTTCTTTGTGCTAGTTTCCATTACACTCCCTGCTTTCTTTGCGTCAGAGTGCTAGGCATCATGCCTATATGTGGGATTTAAAACAAAAAAGCAGTCTGTAGCTGATATTGCATAGTGGCATTTCACTTATTTCTTGCCAAGACTTGTGACCAGCCACAGGACAACTCCAGCGTCTTCAGCAGTACCCCTTTGGTTCAAAGGAAATGCTTGTTCCCCGAAGGGCACGATGTGACCGATCATTCCACCACATTACACACCCAAGATGCTGAAAGTGAAACGGTGAGATAAACGGGGCCAAAATAGTTCAGTGGGAATGCACACTTTGGTTTTCGAGCGTCATGATTGTTCAATTAATACAAATCCAGGTGACTTCTGAGACCTCACACCTGAGCGACAGGAGCGACAGCGTGTGCTTTGCTGAGGTCCAAGTCAATAAAGTCGACACCAGTGACTCCGCTGTGGGGAATAAACCTCCAGTGTGGCCTACAGTGAGTGTTATCCTTAGGTGTATGTTAGTGTCTGCATGTGAGGGCAGTAACTGACGCAGGTCTGCTGTGCGCTCTGTGTGACTGGAAGGAAAAGACACCCAGACGTACAGTCATTGGTAGGAGAGGCCAACTGAGGTGGAGCTCTGAGGACGTGGACAGCCTCTCAGAGGATGTAGACCAAGCTTCGACCCCTAAGAAGATGAGGTCATCCGGGATAAACGGTCAAGAAGAAATGACTGTGCTCATAAAGAGTGAGAACAGAGGAGGTCAGAGGCAAAAAGGAAAAAAATATTGGGATTACACAGGATTGCACAGAAGTGGCTTTTACAAAGATTTGTGATTAGTTTCAGCGTGTCCGTCAAAGCGTTGGTGCCACACCATGTGTCTGAGTGACCCTGATACTGCCATCCTCATTGGAGGGGAGACTTCAGAACAAAACTACTGCAAAGACTCCCTGTGGAAGCTCGAGTTGGGTCAGTGGACTTTGCTGAATATACATCTGGCCATATATGTATATTAGCTCCCTGTATCTATAAAGCATGTCACTAGAGTGAAGGTGTGCGGCACCGGTGGAGGAAGCATTTGTACTTAATCGTTACCTGACCTCTTTTCAGACGGTGACTTCTGGTTCCCGCTGAACTCCTCTGCTTCTGGACCTGAACCACCCTGTGCCCGAGGACACACTGCAACCTATGACCCAGACTCTAGAGCAGTCTTTGTTTACGGTGGCCTGAGGGAGGGTCGGCGCTACACGGAGCTGTACATCCTTAATACTCTGACCTGGAAGTGGAAGCTTGTCAATGTGGGTTTGTTGTTAACATGCTGCGTTTTCACATTCTTTAAAAGCATGTACGTGTATGTGAAATAGGCTCTTTGTTTTTTCTTTTCTTTTCATTGCTGTATTTGTGGATATTTCCCATCCTTAAGGCAAAAGGCAGCGTTCCAAATTTAGCGTATCACTCTGCAGCCTTTTACAAAAAAGAACTTTTTGTCTTTGGAGGAGTTCAGTCAAGCCTTTCCTCAGGGGATAAATCCTGCAGTAATGCTCTATACATCTTCAACCCAGAGTTTGGACTCTGGTACCAGCCCATTGTGGAAGGGGACAGACCTCTGCCTCGGTTTGGGTCAGTCTTCAGTAAATTTACTGTACCCTAAGTGCTTTCTTAATTCTCAGGAATGCTAATTTCATGCTTTTTAACAGGCACACGACTACGCTTCTGTCTCAGAAGTTGATCATATTCGGTGGACGCAAGACAGCTGCTTACTTTAACGACCTCCATGTGTTAGATCTGGGTAAGATAAAGACCGCCACTGACCGCCTTAGATTGAAACAGAGTGTCCAGGATTGCACTGATTCTTACATTTTCCCTACTGAGTGCAGGATTTATGGAGTACACAGCTGTGAAGAGTGGGAACATGCCACCGCTGCCTCGAGGGTGAGTAAACTAATCAACCTTGATAAATGTCATCCATGTAGCCATCTGGTTGTAGTATCCTTGGGCATCCCAGAAAGAGTCAAGTGCAATTTTAATGTTGTTTAACACAAAATTCATCCTAGTGAGATTATTCTTTTCTTTTAGCTGAACATAATTCATATTTAAGAATATGTAAAGATTGGCCATAACAATGATACAGATAAAACCTCTTTATATATTAATTGACAGGTTTCATGCAGCACTCCCAGTTTCAGACAACAGGATTTTAGTCAGTGGAGGGTGCAGTGCAATTGGAGCCCTGCAGGATGTTCACATCTTTAATACAGGTGAGCAGGTTTTTTTTTTTTCTTCAGTATTATTGCTATTTTGCACGAAGCATCAATATTGATGAAATCAGCTGCTTTTTAATCGAGCTTCATTTCTTTTCTCCCCCAGATACGAATATGTGGACTTCACTGGTGTCTCCCCTGCTTTGCTCCAGGCCTCGTGCTGGACACAGCATGATGCTTTTGGGCAGCGCTATCCTAAGAGACACTGGGACACATGGACAGGGTGAAAATGTTAAAATCCAGTGTGCATTGCTGGTGTTTGGTGGGTCGGACTGCTCTGGTTCCTTTTATGATGACACAATCAAATGCACCGTGGAGATTCCTTTTGACAAATGAGTCCAAATTGGAAACAGTTTTTAGCCACCATGGCCCGTGATGTGATCAGACATGAGAAGAGCGTTTTGTCTGGAAGACTAATTCTTCTGCTTTGTGTTTTGTTGCAATGACTTTCTATTCATGTGTCTCCTGTGTGATTCTTTTACTTTATTATGTGTCTTCGAAAATCACCATCAGGCAATGCGCTGCGAACAGTGAGACGAGAGGTTTTCCACTTTGCATAGCAAATCTGAGCGTTGGGGTTTTTTTTTTTTTTGTTTTTTTTTGGGTTTTTTTTAAACACATTATTGTCCCGTACCACCTCTCCACGTATCTGTATGGTGGTTTGTTTGTTTTTTTGTTTTTTTTAAAAAGGCAAATTAAAGTCATAGTTCAATTTCATGCTAAAATACTAATAAATTTTTTTTTACTTGAACCTTTCTTGTCATTTAAAGTAACTGCAGTGGAACAGAGTCGCTTTTCAGTCATTTTATTTAACACAAACAACTTCTCAGTGGCTTTGTACTAAGCACGCAGATCATCAGGTGTATCTGGTTGGCGTGATGGGTGGCTCACTTGGAAAGCTTCAATCTCAAGTAAAGCCTCATTTAGCCGTTTGATGGTTGGATACTTCCCCACATCCACTTTGAACCTGTAGACATTAAAAACATAGTGGTGATGCTTCCCTGTACAGGCTGTTTCGAGGTTATATCATGTTTTGGGATCTCTGCCTTCTCTTGAATATAATAGAAGTAAATTGTTCTGATTTCTGGAAAGAGATGCTGCTGCTAACCTTCCAAATGTATTATTTGACGCTTTGTGGCACAACTAGTTTCATCTGGTTCCATCATATTTAAAACAAGGCAGATGTTTTTATAGCCACCATCTTAAATGCTGGTCAGCTCGAACAAAACGCACTAGACAGAGAAACAGCACTGCACGCCAGAGGGAAAATATGTAAATTGGATTTTGTGGAAAGCCCATCTCTATTAAAGTAGCGCTTCTATTGCAGTTTTATGAAACTTCTCATAGCATACCTCTCTGCGTTGTAGACCTGTGGGACCAGACAGATGTCTGCCATGGAAATCTAAAAGAGAAGCAGAAAGTAAGAAGTAATCTTTGTGCTGGAAATTGCCCAGATGTTGTCCTGTGATATATTCATGTTCTTACCTCATCGCCTACACAGTATTTCCCCGCTGTTTGCTTCAGAATTGGCTCAAGAGCTGGGGGTAATAACGCATGCATGTAAAACACATTGGCATTTTTCTCATCACTTCATGTTTCTAATGTATAGAGCAGGGGTGTCAAATGTGGGGCAGAACTAGATTATTACTTTGGAAAGTTTGGAAATGTAAATATTAGGAGAACAGAAAAGTTTGTACTTCTGTGTTAAGTTCTCAGGAATGGATCACTGTTGATTTAATCATCATCATCAGTTTTAAAAGCCTTCCTGCTTGCGACATTAAAGCAAAGCAGGATGGTTAAGCTGATGAGTCACGCTTTGTAATGACAGCAAAAATGTGCACTTATAGAGGCAACTCTGTGTTCATCATCTGCTGTGTAAAACAAAGTGTTTTCAGAGTGCAGTTCTCCGCATTTAAAATTAAAACGAAGCATAGAGGAGTAGATGACAGGCTTCCGCTTACCTTGAAAACCACGATCGATGAAGTGCTGAGACCACTGCATCTTCTCCGCTCCTATTTTCTGGATTACATACAAATTCTGCGAAGTCCAGGAATTAAAAAAAAAAAAAAAGATAAAGTTACTGGTCTTGCAGGTTGACCTTGACATTGCAAGCATGGATTTTTTGTGAACCAGAGTAGAGATTTGAACTGATGGCATTGTGGACTGTGTTCTGCTTACCTGCAGGGGCTGTATACCCGAGGCAATGAGGTCACTTATCATCCTAACCTGGGCACGCGCCTTTGGGTCTGCTGGAAGAAGACGGGGTCCTGGTCTGGTCTCATCGATGTACTGGATCACTGCCAGCTACATAAACAAAAGAATTTTGGTAACGTTTTTTTAATGTTACATGGTGTAATTAAAAATACACCGACTAAAGGTGTAATTAAATGGAATTTTAATGTATTTTATTTGAAATTACAAAGTAACTACCTGCAAATGCTTAAAGGTTAGAAAACAAGTCAGGTTTTTACTAGAACTGTTACCAGTATTACCAAAATATTCAGTAAATGTAATAAGATAACATGACAGTGTTATGGAAGCAGACTCACCGACTGAGAGAGAGTGGTGCCATCAATTTCCACTGCAGGCACTTGTTGCATGGGGTTTAGCGCTTTGTACTCCTCAGTAAGCTTTGGCACAGAGAGAGCCACTGTCAGACTAACACATGACTTTAAAAAAGAAATGCATGGTTTTATTGTTTAAGACAGCACCTTGTTAAGAAACTTCATATTGTTTTAGCAGGATTTTGGACTCTTTAATATTCAAGCAATCATGCAGAAAGTGTCATGTTTGTCTGCACACTGTACCTGCTGCCCTCCATCTTTGATCAGATTGACTGGAAGCTGGTCATATTCAACACCTTTTAGAGCAAAAGCTGGTGCACAAACAAGTTCATTACCTTAGTGATAAAAAAAAAAGTTACACCAAAGCTTAGCTGAACATTCCCAGGGCATGACTTACCAATGCGAACCCTCCAGGAGCAGGAGCTTCTGAAGTATCCGTGAAGTATGGGCTGAACAGAAAACAGAAAATGTTAAGTCAGTTTGGAAACAAAGTCAGTTTTGCTTTGTGGTTTTATGCAGTGGGTTCACCTTAGTCTGAGTTGCCATACTTCTGTAGATTTCCCTCGACTAGACTGGATCAGTTACTGCAAGTACTTTTTCTACAAAAAATCTCATCCACTTTGAGCAGCCAATAGGATGTGTCCCCTAAACTCCCTCCTACCTACTCTTTGGTCCATGACTAAGCACCATTGGGCTTCATATGGTTGAAATTAAGCAGCTGATGCACACATAACACCCGGCGAACAGTGACAGTACCTTAGCGAGGCAGGCTAACGACAAGCGCATTGTCGCTGGCTGCGATAACACTTTAATCTTTTGGATAAGGGCCACTGATCGCTTAAAGATCACACACTTTACAGCAAAGTCCCACTTTGTTCAAAACTGCGTGTGGATACAGCTCAGCTGAGACACACTTCCTGACAGGAGAACTGACTGGTTTAATTAGCCAATAGTTTGTGGCGTTCCATAGCTAGGGCGGGTTTAATCCAAAAGCTGGAGTCGTGATTGGACAGAAGGCAATCTCGAGAACCCAATCACGCTGCGTTATTAGTGAGAGGGCGAATTTGGAGCCTTTAGGAAGCCTCAATTTCCCCAGAGCCCGCCCACAGGTGATTCACATCTGTGGGGTGGAAAGCTGAATGCTGTCTTCTGCTGGCCACCGCGCTACCTGCCTGCACAGTGGGTCAAATCAGTTCGGCGTAGCACATGATATCCCAGAATGGCGTCAACAGCTCTGAGATCAGCGTTCAGGACCAAGGTAAAGTGCAAGTGGCAGCGTGTGGTCAGCTCTGATTGTTGACACAGTGTCCTGCAGAAGTTATGTCCGTGCATTCCTTTACAGGGGAGGAATAACGTTTTTCCTCAGTTCAAAAATCTTAAGAGGATTAAAAGTAATAATAATAATTTTATGCCTTCAAGAGCTGATTTATAACATGAAGAAAGTTTTTCTACTCGTGTTCAGCTGCAGGTGCATTTAAGCGCAAAGAAGTCTACCCGTGCACCTGCAGCCTGGACCGCATTCCTTCTCTCAGTCCGCTTCACTCAGCTTGACTTTGTCCCCATTTTCACAACTCCACACTCAGTAGTTGCACATTAATCTAATCGGCCAACAGGCTGCAGCTGGTTGACAAAATGTGCAAATGAAACAGCACGTTGTACTTCTAGGATGGATAAATACTGCAGTTTTTGCTACTTTTAGCGATTTGACTCCCTGCTGTGCCGCTTTCACAGGTTCCATTTAGAGTCGGCCGACTGTGCTACTCCTCCTCCTCTGTGGTGAGTGCTTATGAGTAACTGTTAATCTGGTAATACATTTCAGAGATAATCAACCCTACGAGTAAATGCTGATATCTTTCCTCACAGCCCACCACCAAACTGTTTATTGATGGGAAGTTTGTTGAATCCAAGTCCTCGGAATGGCTGGATATTCACAATCCTGTAAGTACTTCTAGTATTTCTTGGCAACATCCATTATTAGTTGAGGTGAATGTATACTGATGCCTCACCACACTGTGCTTGTACAGTATGGAGTTGCTTAACCTGGACATACTGGTCCAGACTGGTTTGTGTAGATGGGCATCCCACGTCAACATTTAGATTCAGATTTGGCATTATTGAATGAGCAGTATAAATTAGCACTTATTTTTAGTGTTTAAAAAAAATCCAGCTTAGAGATCATGACTTTTTTCCACTTTCACAGGCTACCAATGAGGTGATCACCCGCGTGCCCAAAGCCACCCAGGAGGAGATGCTGGCTGCTGTAGACTCATGCTCCAGAGCCTTTCGCTCCTGGTCTGAGACCTCCATCTTGGCTCGACAGCAGGTTTTTCTGCGCTATCAGCAGCTTATCAAGGACAATATTGTAAGTCACCGTAAGGTGCTCTGAAAGTAAAAACACATTCAGCCTTGTTTAATTAATGAATCAAACAAGAGCGTGGACTCACCGTTGCCTCACAGAGAGAGGTTCTTAGGTCTCCCTCTTCTCTCTGGGTACTCTGGCTTCCTCCCAAAGTTCAAAGACATGCGTGTTAGGTTAACTGGAGATTTTAGACTGGCTATGTCTCTGCGTTAGCCCTGCAATAGGCTAGTGACTTGTTCAGAGTGCACCCCACCTCTCACCATATGACAGCTCGTATCCAGCCCCACTCCAGCCGTGGGCTTGGATGGATGAATGAACAGATGGACAGACAGCATGTTAGTCCGTCCACAGTAGTTCAGAGCTCTTGTTTGAGTGAAACTTGACTTTAGGCTATATAGCTGATACAGCGTCCTCATGCGTTTCAGAAAGAACTTGCCAAGGCCATCACAGTGGAGCAGGGGAAGACCCTTGCAGATGCAGAGGGAGATGTGTTCAGAGGATTGCGTAAGTGTGTCTGACACACACACATGCACACAGATGTCCTTTTTGTCATTGAGCAACAAGTGGTTAAATATTTGCATTTTGTGTAGGCTCTTAACTCATTTACAGGAATCTGTTAATCTGTTTCATCTTGTATATGGGACAAGTGGGACAGAGGGTGGTTTATTACATGACTGATTCTGTGGAAGATTAAATTTTGATATTTTTAGGCCTTTCTATGATAGTAAATAACATGCAACAATTGGCCTGGGACAGTAAGGAGATGAGTTTTTAGTAATATGTGAACTAACAAAGTTGCTCCTGAAAAAATTATTAGTTCAAATTCAGTGATTTGATGTGGTTTGTTATGTCTGTTATTTCTTTCATGGAGATGGTGTTTTAGATCATCTTCATATGCCCGGTTTTTTTATTGACGTAGTTGTATAAATTGGCTTAGAATAAAAAATAATGTATCTGTGACAGCTGGAGTTGTCATTATAATAAAAATATTTCATGTTTACATCATACTTGAATCATCATTTTAATAAAATGCAGATCACGATATCTACCTTTGCTAACTTTATCCTGGTGTAGCAGCTGACACACACATGCTTTTGTTTAAATGTCGTGCCTGTGCACATAAATAACCAACTACTGCCAGGGGTGTTGAACATAAGGACAAAATCTCGTGAAATGAAAAGATGCCAGTCATCCTTTAATTGCTAAACCTGACCATACTATGGTTCATACTTCTTTCTGTGCAGAGGTGGTAGAACACACCTGCAGCATCACCTCCCTGATGCTCGGGGAAACCCTGCCCTCCATCTCCAAAGACATGGACACTTACACCTATCGCCTTCCCCTTGGGGTGTGTGCCGGCATTGCCCCCTTCAACTTCCCGGCCATGATCCCCCTGTGGATGTTCCCTATGGGCATGGTATGTGGCAACACGTACCTGCTGAAGCCCTCGGAGCGTGTGCCCACATGCGCCATGCTGCTGGCTAAGATGCTGCAGGATGCTGGCGCTCCAGATGGAACGCTCAACATCATCCACGGCCAACACGACGGTAAGAGCTGGTGGCTGTGTAATGTTACAGTAAGATGTAAAGATGTTCGACAAATAAGCTTAAAGCCTCAAATTACCGCCAATAAATCCTTTTTTTTTTTTTTTTTTTTTTTTTTTTTAAATCCATCATTCAGATAGAAAATGTAGTTATCTTGGCAGAAAAACAATGTGTGTAACAATGAAGATATCTACATTTGCTCTAAATCATAAACCGTAATCACCTGCCATTACTTAAGTCATCTCTGTAACTGTCTTCCTCTTACAGCTGTGAACTTCATCTGTGACCATCCGGCCATCAAGGCTATCAGCTTTGTTGGCTCAAATCAAGCAGGGGAGTATATTTATGAGAGGGGCTCTAAAAATGGCAAAAGGGTGCAGTCCAACATGGTGAGCAACAGTTTTAATGTCTGACATGTGCTTTAAACATCCAGAAGGTGGCAGCATTGGCCAACAGTTTCAAGTGTTTGTGTCGCCCAATGGTACTGAGGAGTGCATGTGCATGGTGCAGCTGTGCATCACATTTAAAAAGGCCCAGATTGCGAACTGGAAATGTTCCATTGCCTCACGTGGACTGAAATGTGGACCAAGTTTACAATGTGAAATTTGTAGGTCGTTTGTTTCTAATCTAATTCCCTGATTTTTATGTCCCTGCTTGTGACTAACCAGTTGCTGTAATGTGGAGATCAAACGGCAAAGGGCTAACCACTTCTTGTGTACTGTAGGGAGCCAAGAACCATGGTGTGGTGATGCCTGATGCCAACAAGGAGAACACTCTGAACCAGCTTGTGGGCGCGGCGTTCGGGGCAGCGGGACAACGCTGCATGGCTCTGTCCACAGCCATACTGGTGGGCGAGGCGCGTAGCTGGCTGCCGGAGCTGGTGGAACGTGCCAAAGCTCTGCGCGTGGATGCAGGTACCACGCCCCATCGCCTTCACCTCGGCCTCTCCTGTTCTCCTGAGCGCGTTTCCCCCAAGGTCCTTTTTGGTTTTATTCATCTCGGGGCCACCCACACCGCCCTAACCTCACCTCTCGCCTTATGGCCTGTTGTAACTTCACATTGGGAGTCAGCTGGGCTTGTTGAGTCAGCCATGCTGCAAATTTGTGGCCAGATCTGCGGCTCGGGCCTAAATGGCGGTCTAGAGGATCAAATCCTATGAGAAAAGAAGTTGATGTGAAGTAAAATGGAGAATGAGTCTGTGTGTTTACAGCGATATGAAGTTTAATTTGTACATTACACAGGAAACCCGCAAGAATCCATTTTAGAGGGAGTGCCTCAAAGTGCCCCTTGTCCTGGCTTTTGTGGCCAACGAAATGTCAGTGCCCATAGTTTGTTCGCATCAGTCAAGTGACAGAACGTGTAACCTTATAGCTGTTTGTTTTTTGGGGCCCTGCTAGGAGACCAGCCTGGTGCAGATCTGGGGCCTCTGATCTCTCCCCAAGCCAGGAACAGAGTCTGCAGTCTGATCCAGAGCGGCGTGGAGGAGGGAGCAAAGCTGCTACTGGATGGCCGAAATATTAAAGTCAAAGGTTACGAGAACGGCAACTTTGTGGGACCTACCATCCTCGGCAACGTCACAGTATGAGGCTTCATGTGTTAAAAGTACTTGCACGTGAGTGATATTACAAAGATGTCTGCAGTCTGTGAAAGTGCTCCGTTGTGCGCTCTTTCAGCCTCAGATGAAGTGCTACACCGAGGAGATCTTTGGGCCCGTGCTGGTCGTTCTGGAGGCAGACTCCCTGGACAACGCCATCAGTTTGGTTAACAAGAACCCCTATGGCAACGGTACAGCCATCTTCACCACAAACGGTGCCACCGCACGCAAATATACTCACGAGGTGGATGTGGGCCAGGTGAGTGGCCGCTGCGTCCAAATGTGCAGCTCGTTCAAGGGAGAAAGGAGACATTCACGCCGCTCTGTCGTTTCTATGCACCATCTCAAGCGGAGAGAACATCATATTTGTTTGAAAGCCTTCACACATTAAATAAAAACAATTATTTTCCATGTTGAGCATACCCTTATTTGCTCCCTACCCAAAATGCACACCTTAAGCAACCCCCTTTTTCCCCTCCACATCCACACCCAAGAAAGTCGCAAATAGCAACAGCAAATATGCTTCTGTTAAATAAAAATAGGGATGCATAGAAACTTTTCCAGGTAGTATTCAGGGGAAGAGGGGAGTTGGTGGTGAGAATTGTTAAAATTAAATCTCAAAAGGGATTTCTAGGTGCGTATTTAACAGTTAAGTAAAAACATGGCCATCCTGTTTGTTTGCCTGTGGAGCCTAGTTATGCCCTGTGTTTGCTGTTCACATGTCGGGGAATGTTGTGCAGGCCATGTGCCGTACTCGTCTCCAAACCTCCATGCAACAAACATCTACTTTTCTGTTTTTTTTTTTTTTCTTTTCTCCCATGCACCTTTGCCAAAAGGCCCAAGTATGCAAACCTATTCCCGTTGTTTAAAACACACTAAACCAACCATGCCGTGCCTCTTGGTGTTTTCGCAACAAAACTTTATTTTTATATATTTTTTGTTTTCCTCCCTTTTTCGTAAGAGCACGCTTTGTTTTCACACATCAAATAAAAGCCACAGGTTTATCTCTGTTTTGTGCGATCGTGTAAGCTTGCTTTGTAAACAGCACGCACGTACCGCATCTCTCATCAGCTGAGTCTCGCTTGTCCCTAGCAATTTAGGACCTGAGGGAATTGTTTTACAAACCTTACACTTATGGAAATGAAAGGGACAATGCTTGTTTTCTGCAGGTGGGAGTCAATGTTCCAATCCCGGTGCCGCTGCCAATGTTCTCCTTCACTGGATCGAGGGGATCCTTCAGAGGGGACATGAACTTCTACGGAAAACAAGTGAGTGGCAACTAAAACAAATGGATCCTGTCGTTGGGCCTGTGAGAGTAAAAACACAGCAGCTGTCTTAATGTGATGTAAACGCTTTTATTTTTGCTCTTCAGGGCATCCAGTTCTACACACAGATCAAAACCGTCACCGCACAATGGAAAGCTGAAGATGCCACCTTAAAAAGTCCTGCCGTTACCATGCCTACCATGGGACGCTAAATGCTCATCCAGTCGCTGCTGATTACTCTTGTAAACCAGGAGACGTCAAACGCTCCACTTGCAAAAGCAGATTCATATGTCACCTGTGAATAGCTCATAAATACAAGTTATAAATAAATAATCCCCAGATTAAAAGGCTTTATATTAGATATGTATATGTGGCTATTGTGTGAGGGGACAACACTAAGGCAATCCAAAAGTTCTGTAACATTATTGGGTCAATGTCATTTCCAGAAATACAGCACCTGCTGAAACTCTTATACACTTGCTGTGTTTGTGTTTCACAGAAATGAAAGCTGCCTGGAGTCACACCGGTTGCCTTTGATTATGCTATCTTACACCTCTCCTCCCATGACCCCCTTTTCTCCTCTGCCACAATGAGGCATCTTCCTGTAAACGTGCCTCATGTTTATCCATTCATCAAGTGTCTTAATGTGCAAATGCTGCACCGGCACTGTACTGATACTCATCAAGCTTACGTTCTAGTATTGTGTATATGACTTATCAGATAAGAGAGCGTCAATGTGCTGACACTTTATATCAAATCTATCAATACACAGGCAACACTATAGCTCACCGGATTGAGCAACTGACCGATAAGATGTAAATTTTACAGGCCTGGGTTTGAAACAGCCCTGAGCCATTTGCTGCTCTCTTCCAGCTTTCCAATCTACTTTCACCTTTTCTATCATAATAAAAGATAAAACCCCTCAAAAATGACTTAAAAAAACATCTATCCATCCATTCTTTTTAACCACTTACCACACGGGTGAGTGTGGGTGGGGGGTCATTTGTACAGGTGACCCGGCTATTCAGCTTATAAGATGCTACTTCTGTTCCAACTGCTTGTCACATCCTTGCTGGAAGGCGCAAAGAAAGGATGTAAGTGGATGTAAGGTGTGTGGGCAAACTGAAATCCTCATGTCACCTGGTGCATATGTTCTTATCAGCACTCTGTAGTCACAAATAGATTTTCTTTCTTTTCTTTTTTTAAACTGAGGTACAACAGACAGAACGTGCAAAAGCACTCACATGCCACACCGCACATGCGTGCACGGTAAGATATTTTGAACAAGCACAAACAAACATCCTATATTCTAGTTGTGTTAACACTCTTGAGGAAACACGCAAGCACAGTTTAATGTGAGACACAGAGGCCACTCGGAGGTCACGTGATGTGTGTATCTGGCTGGGCGGCTGGCAGCGTGGACTCTGATGGCGCCGGGGTGCTCATGGTCGCCGGGGACAGCTCCTCTCTAATTCTGGAAGAAAGTCATCATCATGCCACTGTGTTGATAAATCACATGTAGGCACTCATGTTCTCACAGCCGCTGCTTTTTTGGCTAAACATGGAATGTGGGGACCAATAAATCTTAAAGGGCTTCTTAATTGCAAGGATGAGGCACAGTTTTTATTCTTGTGCATTCCTTCAGCGTCTTACCCGGCTACATCGTTCTCCGTGAAGCTCCTCTTCTCAGTGGAGGCCGGCAGAGCCACCTGTCGGCTGACTTGGCTGTCAGGAAGATGCGGAGTTGCGGTTAAATACAGAACCTCACAGTGAAAAGTCATGTTTTAGCACAGTGGTGTCTTTTCACTGAGGCCTCCAGCCTGTCTAGCGAAGGGGTTACTCCGGGTCAGCACAACGCACATGGATTTGCATGCTGCAAACTTCAGCTGCCAAATGTTCTGTGTTATTCTGCTGGTCTAGCTGCCAGACCGAAGTTAACCTGAATATACTTCTCATGCCTGCCTTGCCCCTATACATCCAGCTCTCCTGCACACTCCTTCCTGAAAATCATGTTACCAGCTGCTCTCTGACCACAAGTGTTCAAAGAACAAAATAAGCTGCGAGTGCACGTGAAGAGAGGCCAATAGGGTGAAAGCAAATCGACGTGACCAGATGTTTGTTTCCAAGCACACGACTCTGCGGCCTGGGCCTATTTTTACTATTGTGCCCAGACTCTTTCTTCATTCTTTTTAAGCAGCTGCATGGAAAAGAAAATTGCTTGAAGCCTAACTGATGTTTTATGGTATCCTCTTCTGCTGAGAAAATGGCTGTTTAAAACATTAAAAAGAGGGAGGAGTCATCAGAAGCTGTGACTGAACCTCTGCACAGTGTCACTGCACTTTGTTCTTCAGAGTTAATTGCCGCAGCAGTGTCAGTTCATTCTGGGGGATTACAAAAGGATTCGAATGTATTAAAATCGGGATGAAGTCAATGAGCGAACAAAGCGTCCAGCACGACTTTTGCTAAGTCAAACATAAACAAATAATTGCAGCGTTTCATTACCTTTCTCTGCATCCATTCATTTTAGCAAAGAGAAGCCGGAGCACTTGTTCCTTTTGCTCCCAAGTGAGATCAGAGATTTCAACTTCGCTCCCCGGTTGATCCGTCCTTCAAGACAAGCAGATGAAATCACATTTCAGTGTCACTTTTGTTGTGTAAATTCCTTTACTCAATGAATATGAACCACAAAGATGTTTGCTGACCACTGAACAAGCTGGGAATCAGCACTAGTAAACATAAGGAATTAAAAATATCAGGAAGATACACACAGCGTATGGAAATGATGAGAAGGGCAGGACACCTACCATGTCGCAGCCGCCTCCATGTCTGAATAGACAGAGTTGGTACTGTGGGCAGTTTTATGGAAGGTGCGGATGGGTGGGAACTTTATCTTTCCTGCTGTGGCTTCTCTAAACCTCCTACGATAACTCTGCAGTGCCTCCTGTCTGTATTGGAGCCTGCTGTCCTTGATCTCCTTCCTCACATGACCCAGTGCTTCATGGAAGAACTCCTCCAGCTCTTGGCGCTTTGCTACAATGGTGCTCGCCAGTTGCTTCACATGCTTCATTTCCTTTTCTCGCATCGCGAGCACTTTCTGCAGCTTGTCCAGCTCCACCTGGCTGGCCTGGATGGTGACCAGGTTCGCCTTCTCTTTCTTCTCCTGCTGCTCAATCTCCACGGCTTTGAGCTGCAGGGCCTCCTCCAGGGAAGCCACCTCGGCCCTCAGTTCAGTTAGCTTCTGTTTTTGAGTCCCCATCTGTGCTGCGTTGTCCTTTACCGTCAACTCCAGCATGCTCTAGGTGAGCAGGAAACGGATAACACAGTTAATTTTAGAAAATCCTCTCACTTTTATTCCAGTGTAGAACAAGGAACAGATATTGACTTGTGTTCCAGCCTGTTCTGCTCAGTGAGTGGTCAAAGTTTCAGTAAGCCAGGTTTACTCTACTGATTAGCTGTCATCATCAGAGGTAAGATTAATGTGCCCAGCAGTTATTTATGTTTAAGAATCACAGCCAGAAAACGGCCAAGGATAAGCTACTTTATTTGAACCCAGACACCAGTGGAAACTCACCACAACCACTGACCGCTGAGAGGCTGGATAGTAGTCAGAAGATGAGGGGGGTGGGAGTGGGACCACAAGCAAAATACACAGGATCAGCACAAGTAAACAACACAAGGGAAAAACCACCTGAAATATATTCTGCACAGATCTGACAAGTGTTTCATAACTGAAAGTGATTTAAAATGTCTTTATGGAGATGAATGGCCTCTGTCCAGGGACTGCTGGTGCCCAATAGCTACTCTGGTGTTTGCTGTCCTTTGGTTTAAACATACCTTGTCCAATGCCAGTGAGGTGTTTTCCTCAGTCAGTAACTTTGCTAACTTCTGCAGATCCTCTGCCTCCTTTATGTGATATTTCAGCTTGTCAATGAGGCAATCGCGCTCCTTGATCACAGAGTGCAAAGCATCTTTCAATCGCCTAAACAGTTTACAGCATAAAAGAGAGACACTGAAAAATGAATCAACAGTTATGAACACGCACCAGTCTTGATATTGTGTTCAGCAGTATTTGCAGTCAATTCCTAGCCTGCTGCAAAAAAAAAAATTCATTTATTTATTTGTGAAATACAGTCCAAAAAATGAAAATAAAAGTATAAACCCTGTCAGTTCTAAGATTTTGTGCATCAGTGTTTAGTCTTTATGAGCACTTAAAATTAGATAAACACAACCTCAGATGATCTATAAAACATGGCATATTATACTGAGTCAAGAACAACTTGGCTGATGAAGCAGTGTATGGGGAAAACTAAGTACTAGTTACACAGAGATCATGAGAGCAACTATCAGTCAGATGCTGCTACTCAAATGATATGAAATGTGACCATGTTCACAGAAGCAAAGGTTTTGGCAGTTTGTTCATCTGGTGCATTCAGATGTGTGTAGACACAATTCCAATTAGGAAAAATATCGGCAATGATCTCAGAGAATCTGGGAACGGTTATTAGCTCATTTTAAACAATCTGAAGTCCTTCTACAGTGAAGGATTGTTCACAAGTGGAAAACACTCAAGGAAGTTGCCAATCTTTGCAAAAGTAGATGTTCCAGCTAAGAGAAATTAAAAAAAGACTACTAAGGCCCCAGTTAGCATGTAACTACAGTACAAAAACAAACAAACAAACAAAGTATTGCATCTTTGCCTCGTCTTTCTAAAAAAAAGACATGTCAGTATGACTTCGGTTTGCAAAGATGCATCTTAGACAAACCACAAAACCTCTAGAACAATATCCTTTGGAGAAACAAGACCAAAATTGAGTTGTTGCCCATAATTTATAGTGCCACATTTCATGACAAGCAAACACAAGATATCAGCACAAATACCTCAAACCGACTGCCAAGCATGGTGGTGGAGGAGTGATGGTTTGGGCTTGTTTTACAGAACCTGGGCACCTTGCAGTCATTGAGTCGACCACGAACTCCTCTGTACACCAAAGTATTCTAGAATCAAAATGAGAGGCCATCTGTCTGATAGCTAAGGCTTGACTCGGTCATGCCAGTGGTCAGGACAATGATCCCGAGCACAGCATCAAATCTACAACAGAATGGCCAAAAAAAAGAAAAAGACTAACAATGACCTGGTCAAAGCGCCACCTTTAACCCGAGTGAAATGATCTTAAGCTGCGCATGAATAATTGCTGCAAACCTCAATAAACTGAAGCAAAATTGTAAAGAAAAGTGGGTCAGAATTCCTCCACAATGATATAAGAGGCACACGGTCACACAGTAACGTTATTTCTGCTAAATGACGATGGCAATTTTATTCATACAGCACATTTCATTATACTTCAGCTCAGTGTATTTTAAACAGACAATAAAGGTGGTGTGGATGTACTTAGTTTTTCACACACTGCTTCTTTGTTCTGGCTTAGTTTTTGTTCATTAAAGGATGTCCTTGACGAATATGTCATCTGTTGATGTCCTGATACACAAAACTTGAATGTAATTCAAAGAAAATATTATTTTTACCATGACTGCATATTTCAAAGTTATTAAGTAGTGCATATTACAATAATATAATAAGGACATTTTCTTTTGTAAGCCTCGTAAAGTGAATTAACTGAATGACTGCACTTGACTTTTTAAGATCACCCACATGTGTCCAAAATTAAATCAATTACCGACACCAAGACCAAACCGACAGGACCACACCAGTATCAATGTAAATGTTTTATGAGCTGTAAAAAATAACTAAACACAGCAGAGGCAGTGCACATCTTATGGCCTCAAAAGTAATAAACTATGGTCTTCCACACACACACTTTACTTTTTCCTCGCTGCAGCATGGCTGAGGATGTGTTCCTTGGAACATGACGAGCCGGCGTGGTCAAAAAATAACATCAGTTCTAGCGAAATCTATTTTTATACATAATCACTCATATGAGTAAATTATTTTCTCTTTGCACTTTGCATGACAGTGCAATTTATAGAGCAAAATTAGACTGTAAAGTGACAGCAAAACAAACAAACAAACAAACAAAGGACTCACACAATGGCTTCACGGTGGTCCTCCGCCATCTTGGCCATTGTTTGACTACATGCCTTTGTTTCTTTCTCCAAGCGTTCCTGAAGGGAAATTTACAGCTTTTTCACTCTTTCAACTTTCAATATTAAAGCTTCTTTTTCACCAACATCTTTTGCACTTAGACATTTGTACCTGGTCAAACCGAGCATCAGATGGGAAAAAGGTCATTTAAGTGACTTTGACCATTTGGTACCAAATGGTTCTGAGTGTTTCAGAAATTGCTGCTCTGCTCAGGATTTTTCACTCTAGAGTTTACAGACAGCAGCCAAAAAACGAGAGAATTTGCAGTGAGCAGCGGTTCTGTTGGAGAAAATGTCTTGTTGATACCAGACATGAGAGAAGAATGGCCAGACTGCTTTAAGCCGATAGGAAGAGCACTTTTGGGACAAGGTGGAACGGAAGATTCACATCACAGATCTGCAGAAACTGTGTTGCTGTCATGTCAGCACCTTGTTAAATCTATGCCGTGAAGAATGAAGACATTTCTAAAACCAAAAGGGGGTCCAAGCTGGTCCTAGCAAGACATAGCTAACAAAGTTGACCAGTAAGTGTAGTTCCAAACCCGGGGGAGAATTTTTGGATTATATTCCTGACTTCCTACCATTTCTTTTAAGAACTGATCCTCCTTCTCTCTTAGGTGTTGCATTAGCTTCTTGTAAGCATCATCGCTGCTTTGTTTCATCTGGAATATGAAAAACCATGGTTACTGGTCACATTTTAATATCCTTACATGTAATAAGTATTTTTTTTGTGTTTTTTTTTTGTGTGTCCTCACGTGAACGATATCCTGCTCCCTTTGGACTTCTATTTCTTTCATCTTTCTCATTTCTTCCTGGATCATGTTAAGCTCACTGACCTTTTGAATTAGACAAACACACACACACAGACACAAAAACAGAATCCTGGGTATTAAATGCCATGTCTCAACTGTACGCATAAATCCACTTAGACTGGATCTGGTGCAAACATCCCACAAGTGCAGCTTGTAATACTTAGGAAGATTTCATCGTGGAGTTCAAATGGCCAATGCTCTTTTGCAAACTGACTTCAGCACAGATCACTCGTGCTAAATACCTCAAGATGCTACTGTGGAGAAGCCAGTCTGAGCAAAATGTGACAAAATGACCAAAGTCATGAGAAACTAGAAAAACACGCACCCACAAACCTGTACATGACGAGTAAATGAGAGGCTATCAACCATCTGATTACAACGTTAGGCCTAATCGTTATTCTGCAGATAACTCCGTTCGCATTCGTCGACTTCAGAGAGCCACTCGACAGTATTTACACAAGCTGGTTTGCGTCATCTGCAATTTTCACTGTGTGGGATCTATCAAGTGGTCAAGCCTTCCAAAAATACCTTCCAGTTTAAAGTTCACAGCGATTAGTACAGCCTAAATATGTCTTTTCCTGATGCTGCAAATTGAACATATGCAGGACAGTTATAAAAATAACTGTTTTAAAACACAGCTTATCACTATTGGAATAGTTTGGATAGTCATCAAAACATACATTACACAGAGATAAGCAGTCATACTGACATAGAAGCTATGGAATGAATGTTTATGTAAACAATAACCTACAAAAATTAGCTTTTAGCAAAAACTACTGAATCAGCCAACCTGATGGAAGGGGAAAGGCTGTTCCACAGTTTGGTTGCTAAAACATCAAAAGCGTGGTCACCTCTTGGTTTTAAGAACAGTTAAAAAACACTGATAACATAATTAAAGAGGCTGCAGGCCTGTAGTATAAGCCAGACCATGTAGAGTCCACGAAAAAATGAATTCTACATTTCACTGAAAGCCAAGAGAGGGTGGCAAAAATAGGCCCTATATGCCAACGCTGCATCCTAGGCCAACTCGATGTCTTCCAGGAAGGATTAAGCATTCAGCTCATGTGACCTTACAGTAAGAAAAGGGCTGTAAACAGCATGTTTTGGGTCACATCTCTGGAGTTAGCCACAGAATTTTCCACTGACTGATCGTATGTGAGAGGTCCATACATTTATGTAACAGGCTTGTTTTAAGTTGGTCCAAACCAGGCTTCTTTTTTCATCCATCATGTAAAAAGAGCTGGAGGATGGAAAACAGCTGCTAGCAAAAGGCTTTCTGTACATTTTTTTTTGTCTCCACTTGTCAAGCAAGCAATGCAAAATTTCTTTATTTTAATTATAAGAAGCTGAGTGCAGGGATGGAAGAGTCAAAAGTTCCTTTGCATTTTAGCGTAAGGATATGTGTGATATGTGAGGTATGGTTAACACATCAAGACCAGCAACGAGACTGCTTTTCTCCAACCAAGCACTTTTAAATTATGCTTTTCCCCCCTGTAGCCACTGACGTGGATTTAAATAACATTGGACCATGTAACTTGGAATGTGTGGGGTTTGTTTTTTGCTTTATGGTCACTTTGTTTGGTTGTTTTCTTACATAATAAATATCCACATAATTGCACACAAGACAGCTGTTGAGACACAGCGCAGCACATTTTTGTGATGCTACAGGTTTAACACGAGTACAGTAAATCACAAGCTCTACTGGAGTTTTCTGCCATGTACATACTAGGCATGTGGAGCATGTTTCGTGGACCAGATGTGAAAGTGCCTGTCTTTCTTTTAGTGTGGCTGAGTTTTATATGAACTCACCAATTTGTCCTTCTCTTCTCGGGCAAGTGCCTGCTGAGTTTGTAAGGCCTTCTCCAGCACACAAATCTGTAAAGTAACAGTTTAAATCATCCAAGAAAACACCACATTGATCACTTACATGAGGGCTGTCAACCTAATTTTACATATTCATGGGCCACACACTGCACACTTTGAGCTTTTTTAAACAGAGAGTGTTTTACTGTGAAAGATTACGACGGAATATTAGGGCCACATTAAGAAAGAAAAAATATTGTTGATCATATTGAGGGGCGATCGTGGCTCAAGAGTTGGGAGTTTGCCTTGTAATCGGAAGGTTGCCGGTTCGAGCCCCGGCTCGGACAGTCTCGGTCGTTGTGTCCTTGCAAGACACTTCACCCGTTGCCTACTGGTGGTGGTCAGAGGGCCCGGTGGCGCCAGTGTCCGGCAGCCTCGCCTCTGTCAGTGCGCCCCAGGGTGGCTGTGGCTACAATGTAGCTGCCATCACCAGTGTGTGAATGGGTGGATGACTGGATGTGTAAAGCGCTTTGGGGTCTTAGGGACTAGTAAGGCGCTATAAATACAGACCATTTACAGGCCATATTAAAAAATAAAGTCAAAAATCAATTTTGAGAAAAATGTGGAAATTACTGATGTTTTTCCATATGTGAATATATGTGATATCAAAAAATCACAACAACAACAATTATAATAATATAATTAGTAATAACATTAGTAATAACACCACTCCCACCATCACTACTGCTGCTACAATTTCTACTACTTCTTGATAGCAATAAGAATGCTGAAAAGGAGAGGTAATTAATGAAATACAAATAGAAATAATGATAAAACGGGGGTGCTAAGATGGGAACTAGGAATTAGGACACTAGGCACTGGTGATTGTACAGGGTGATCCTCGTTAGGACTACCAAGGTTTTTGGGAGAGAGGTTGGTGTCATTATAGGGCAGGTCGGCAGTATTTTTGTTCTTTATTCAATAAATTATTTTTGTCTTTTATGGTGTTGTATATAGAAAGTAGAAATGATCCTAATCTACCAACTTTGATCTTAAATGGGCCAGTCCAGTAAATCTCCCCTTTCTGTTGGTGGAAAGAACTTTAAGTACACATTTAATCCTTGAGATATCTTCATAAAAGAAAAGAAGTGCAATTTCAGCAGTAAGTCTCAGTTTTCTACATATAAAGAAATGCTACAGTAGTAAATGACAGAAATCTGTCAGCACAACTGATAATTTAAATGTTGGTTTAAATTATAAGAAATTAATGTGTAATATTACTCAAAACGTTCTGGTAGCACATTGCCTAAACTATTATAAAACATAAAGGTTTGCTTAATTTACTTTAAATTTCTTATTCATTTTTTTTCCACTGTGGATATAAAGCATACATTTTTGTAGTAAATAGTGAAAAAACAGAAACTTTTCCATCATTTGATTGTTTATCTATGACTTGATTAATTTTGGCTTCATCTTTGGTCTGAAGTCTATATCAGTAGAAAAATCCTACATTTATGCCCTCCTTTCCAAAGTCATAGAGGGCCAGATTGGAGTCTTTGTTGGGCCGATTCTGGCCCTCCAGCCTTATGTTTGACACCCCTGATTTACACCTAACATATGAAAGTTTGACAATTTTGTATTAGCTTTTATTGTACTTTCGGTTGGCACTGCTTTAAAATATTCAGTTGAGTTATTCCGGGACCTTTTCCTCTTTAGCTGCCAGCTGTCTCTCCCAGTGGCCTGCTGTATGGATCGCGTCTTTCTCCGCGTGGTACAGCTGATTGGTGAGATGCTCGTTTGCGCGTGCCACCTTCTGACAAGACTCGGTGTAGTCCCTCAGGGACTGCTCGGTGGCCTTTAACCTCAGCTCCCACAGGACGGCGTTGGCCTTGGCCTTCTCCACGTCCGACTCTTTGTCCGTTTTCGAGTCCCGTTTGCCTTCCTTCTTTTCTTTCCTGAAACAAAACCCAAAGAGGAGTTCAAGTTTCCGTTTGTACTTCAGCTCGGCTAACAACAACAAAACGCACACTTACCCGCCTTTGGTCTTTTTAGGGTTGGAGGCTTTATTCGTCGGCATCGCTGCTACAATTACTGCTACAACAACCGAGTGCTAGAACAAAGAGGAAAAGCTGAGGGCAAATAATAACACTGAAAGATGAGTAGCTCCAGTAACCTGCTGGGAATGTTTGGGTCAAAGGTTGTTGCCAAGGGCACGATGTAGACTTTTTTTGTATAAACTTTATTGATATGCAACAAATAGCTCGTTACAATGGTTGTGCTAGCCGTCTCCATCAATTCCGTTGTTTTTTATTCAATAGTAACAGCTGTTTAGTTTTTTTTTCTTTAAGAGAACCGAGTCCACAGGTCTCCCGCCCACAGGGAAAGCGTTCCTGAGTCTGGGGTGGAGGTGGCACTGTTAAAAAAGCGCTGTATCCGTAGTTTTCAGCCTTTTATGATGAACAACCAGCAGACACTATAGTCACATAACTTCAGGGACCTACTTGGGACATGTGCATGTAATCTCCAATGTATGATGGTGCTTGTCTATGCACAGCTCTAAAAGTCAAAGGCCAAATCTTAAGATGGACCGTGAACATAATGGGGAGCCAGTGCATCTGGGTCAGCAACACTCAGAAGAGTCAGAAATCCTGCAGCTGGGTTCTAAACAACCTTGGGTGGTTCCAAGGAGGTTTTGCTTAGACAAAATAAAATGAATGCATGAATAACAATTTCCAGTTCACAGCCTGATACAGTGGCACTTAACTTGGCAATATTGCTTAAGTAATAAAAACAAGAGCAAACCAGAGATTTGATTGTCCAATGTGAAATCGGAGTCACAAGTTATTCCAAAGTTCCTGATAGAAGATTTAACAAATGTGGCAAGGGGTGCTAGAGTTTCCATTACCTTAGACACAAATCTGTCAGGGCTACAAACCAGGATGTTGGGAGCCTTCCAACTTTTAATGGAGTCTAAGCACCTATGTGAGAGCTGTTGCTTAGAAAGATTTTGGGGCTTAAAACATAACCTTGTGGCAAACCGTAGGCAAGAGAAGTGGAAGAGGATGTGTATTTAGAAGCAGCTACAGAAAGGGATAGTTCATGTTCAGTATCTTTAACTGCTATTCAAAGGAGATTGTTGGCTTGTTAGTGATTTTTCTTTATCTTGCACTTACCTGCAATTTTATTAAGTATTCCTTGTTAGAAATAGGTGAACAAATATTATCCTGCTGGTGCAGTCATCAGAAGATGGTTACACTGTGATCATAAAGGCATGGACATGGGCAGCCAAGGAAATATCCCCCACACCATTAAACTGCCAGCAGCTGCTGGAGGAGAAAAGAAAGGAAAAGACAGAAAGAAAAAAGAAAACATAGACAAATTAAATGACAAGTTTTGTGCCATGTATTTTCCAAGAAAATTGAAATTCAGTCACTTCTGACCTAGTTTGATAGTATGATAGATAGATTATTATAAGTGTATTGCTACATTTTATGATAGTAAGGTGCAGATAAGATGAACATTGGCTCAAATGGCTTAAGCCGTGATGGTGAGCCAACATGTACAAGAGATGACCATGAAAACAAAGTACTTAGATGCCCCAGCAGTAACTTATTTATTTGTAATTAATATTCTTACATTACTCAAACCTGTGCCTGTATGAACTGCATGCTGGTCTGGTTTCACCCCTATAGAAAAATTTTATGTAGTTTACATGTAGTACTGTTCCTTTTCCTTTGGCTGCAAACATTATACAAGTTATTTATTGGCTGATTATTTAAAAAAAAACAACAGTTTTTGCAATGAAGTGTCATAAAGGTGCTGTGTTTTGCTGTCGTTTGATAAATTAAAGCCAAAAGTTACAGATTCTTTTTCATTTTTGTGTTTGCAGTTTTGTATTTTGTATCTCCAACTGCAGAAGAGCACTTCCGACCTTGTTCTTTACAGGTAAAGTGTTCAGTTAGCTACTCGATGACTCAATCAATCACTGTCAGAGATGATGTGCAAATGTCTGTTCTGCTGAACAACGTGCAAGGCTGACATAGGACTGTCTGTATTTGTCACTTGTCTTGTAATTATAGTAGTCTCAAGCTGGGCACTATCAAACAGGATCTGTTTTCACATGATCTCCTCCCACATGATGACATGAGACACATTTGGCTCCTGTCAGCAGTATTGTTCATGTTGTCCTGAAAAGAACTGTGTTTTTTTCTTTGCTATCCCCACAGTTGTTTTTTGCCGAGGTTATGGGAAAACCACTATGATCAACATAAATGCAGTTGGCTTACATCTTCGAAGAAGCTCATCCAATAGAAACAATGTAAAGTTAGTGCAGGTCGTAATTCAAGCTCAAAACCACTGAATTCTCTCATATCATCTTGTTCAGCTTTCTGCAGGCAGGAGCCTGAGTGTCCAGTGCAAATTATTCATCAAATTGGAAAAAAAAGAAGAAAAAAAGAAAAGTAGATATCGCAATACGAGTTGTGTGTGGCTATACTGTAAGTTGAACCATATAGGGGCGTTCAGTGCTCTGGCATCGTGAACAGAGCTTGAAGACTAAATTTAAAGGTAATTACTATGACAGTGAAGAGAGCAAACTGAAATAACCCTGAACTTTTCAAAGCTGTCATTATCATTGGAATTGTAATGACAAGGTTTGGGTCTCTTCAATGGACTTGTTGGGGTAGGACACCCACAAACATGGCATTCCTGAGGGTAACATTGCAGCATATTAATGATATATTGCACAGTGTAGATTACAAAGCTGGGGTCCCTTCTCATGCTTTACGGTTTCAGTTAACTTGAACAAAATACCAAACGCCGAATTGAAACTACCTCTTGTTTAACACAGCGTGTTTGTGCTGTGTCATGCCATACAAGCACTGCACAGCAGGCGTATACAGCAGCAGTTCACTCTTGAACTCAGAATATAGCAAAAGATTATTTTTAATTATTTATTTTTTAAACTTTATTCTGCAATAATATAGTAATTTGTTTCTTAAATACCTGTTTTACATATTCGGTTAACGTGACATTTTACACGGAGGAAAATTCCAGTTGCACAACTTTAGTGGCAACATAAATATAGGTGTGTTGAAAACTAAATTGTCCTGTGATTCATGGCAGAAGCACTAAATGTCCCAAGGTGGAGTTGTCCAAACATTGCACATTATACATATCAATTGCAACAGTAGCCCCAGGATGTGTCTGAACATAAGCACCAATGATTTAAGAATAAACTCACTCAGCAAATAAAACAAAAATTGCTTCTTTATTATTTCTAATAGAAAATCTTTACTCAGGATTTGTTGACGTCATCTCATACAATTGCAACTTGCAGCCATGTTATAAGTGCGATATCAATGTGACATGTATGATCACATAGATGTAGTGAGAGGTCCTGCACATGTACGCTTTGATAGGGGCGAACGACCATTCTGGTGAGCCACAGGATTGAAAAAAGTAGCCACAGTATTTAGAAAAAAGGAAGGAGGAAAGAAAGTCCATTATTTTTAGTCCAAATTACAGTGTTGGAACAGTGCTTTGCACAGTTGAGTGGGAATGGCATGATGGGTGCACTCTGGTGCCAAGCCCCACCCTCCCCACATTGTCCTTTCCGTGGACATCCTGCACTTTCTTGTGCCCACTGATGGGACCTCTGCCCCCCCGTACCCTCCTGGCTGGGCAGGCCCATAGCTCGGTTTCTGCCTTGGTTGTTGCGTGAGTCAAAACAGGGTGGTTGAGATGGGGTCACTTCTCCAGGGATGCCTTAGTTGCTAGACTACCAGTGCCTTTTTTTCACATCTCTGTCCTCTTTCTGTTGATTCAAAGTGGGTGAAAAATATCACAGCTTGGTTCAAATCTCAGTTCACGTAAGGTCTCCGAGTTGCCTCTGCACTCCACTGATGTGGGATATCCTCTGCATACTCAACATTAACCAGGAAACACGTAACGCGAGAAAGCTTTAGATGATTCTCTACAGCATGGCTTATGATGGCATGCCAGCCGCCCACCTAAATTGGAGAAACAGCTACTCATGCATTCTCTCATGAAACGTGCCTTGCAGCCCAAATATTTTTTCCCTTGGAAAGCCTGTGGTTAACACAGAGATGAGTGGGAGTGAGATGATTGCTAACATTCTTTCAACTTTTATTACAGCTGGATTGCAGGTCACATTTGCATTTTTTAAGGTTGGTGAAACAGCTGCAGCGGATTTCATATGGTGATCATAGTAGGATTGTGAAGAGACGGTTGAGGAGAGAAAATCTTTTACATTTTGTATATAAATACATATATAACTGCACAATTCACTCTGTCAGCTAAACATAATTTTGTAGATGTTGTACATAATGATAATACAATATAGCTATAATCATGTCCAGCTGTCAATCTGAAATAAAATGTTGCTTTCAAAGTAATTTGCTGTTCTTCCTAACAAAAATCGGGAATACTTACTTGGTAGAGGTTAATCCCCAAATTAGTGCAAATACGATCCTATAACAAAGACATTCAAAATGTTTCAAACTACAGTAACTGGTGTGAAACTCTGCAGATGTGCCAAATATAAACTTGCATCACTCCTAATTTAAGCAGCAGCAGCAGCATTTGAGCTCCTGTGAAGTAGTGAAAGTCCAGAGTTGTAGGATGGAGACATTTCTGAGGCAAAGTTACTATACAAGTCCTAAATGCACTCATAAAAGTATTTTGGGACCATTTCTTTGGAACTTTTCAGTGTGAGCCATTCATTTGACTTCTTTATAAACCCCTTTCTCCTTTCCTGAGGGATTTTTTTTTCTAGGGCTTTGGAATAACCAGTAAAGATGAGGAGGGGAAAAACACTGCCAAAAATAATCCTGATCATATACATATAAAAAAAAGAAAAGAAAAGAAAAGAGGCAATGCTGTTGGTAGGCAGGTAGTCAGTCAGCTTAGCTCAGCTCACGGGAGGAGGGTGATGGTGGGGAGGGGGGGGACTCCTGATGGAGTTGGGATGGACCGCCACAGGATTGGTGGATGACTGCTCTGGATATGGCCCCGTGCCAAGGCCTTATGTCTTTATATACTGTAAACAGATGACCGGACAGTCCTGAGTGAGCATCGCATCCACTCTGCCTCTCCTCATCTCCACTTCTCTCTCTTTCCAGGGCCCCTGCAAGCCTTCCTTTGCCTCAGCATCCACAGGCTTCTCTTCTTTAATCCAGCTGACTTTTCACTCTGGCTGTGAAAACAATGGCCACGCCGAGCCTGCTCCTCTCTCTATACGTGTGGCTTCTGTCCGGGAACCTCTTAGCGGAGGCGACCTACTACCGCCACCATCGCTACATCCCCCACTTCTACCGCTACCGGGAGCACTCCGCCAACACGGAGAACCTCCTCCCCGAGGTATCCAACCCGGTGTCTGAAGTCTCGCCACCCCGTGTGCCGACCTACCCGGAGGTCCCCGAGGTCTTCCACCCGGCACCTGAAGTCACCCACACCATACCAGAAGCTTTCCACCCGGTGCCCGAAGTCGTGCACCCTGCACCTGAGCGGTACCACCCGCATCCTGCGCGTGATCACGCGCCTGAGCGGTCCTCTCCTTTCAACACGAGTCGCGTTTTCTATGGGATCATGTTTGACGCTGGGAGCACAGGCACCAGGATCCATATCTACAAGTTCATTCAGAAAGACCCCGGTAAGTGCACGGTTCCCTCTCCCTCCCTCCCTCTCTCGCTCTGTCTCTGAAGCAGTAGTAGGGATTTTGCACATGCTGCTGACTCCCACTCTGTTTGCTGTTAGGTCATTCGCTGTGTGGTGTAAGGACAGACATGCACCGACAGAGTGCACAGCCAATGCAGCTTCTAAAAGTAGATGAGACTTTTAATTTACCCGTCTGACTCAACTGTGTAGGAAGCAGACTTTTAAAATTCATGCTGGATGTGGGTCAAAACTCCAGCCTAAATATCCACAGTAATTAAAAGTTAAAAAACGAAACAAAACAAAACAAATAAAGCTTTTCAGTCACCCTTTATTTTTTTTTTTATTACAATATGTCACATTTTACAGTCTGTCTGTTTTATGATCTGTTCACTGACTTTTTTCTTTTCTCTCTCTCTTTTTTAGTTGAGCTTCCAGTTCTGGACAATGAAATGTACCACGCAGTCAAACCTGGACTGTCTTCTTACAAGGACAACCCTGAAGAGGTATGGATGCCTATTTACACCAAAGCTCTGTATTAATTACCAGGTACAATGGGGAGGCACCCCCCAACACAAACACATACCTTTAAGTCGTGAATCCACAAAACCGCTGGGATTTTCATTGGGTTGGGTTCATGTGATGTAAACACTGTGTAATTATAAAAATATCTGCTGCTTTTACCTTACCTTTGAGCTGTTTTTAAACACTGATCTCTAAAGAAATGTCCACAGAGTTTGAACGTAGGATTTTTTAATATATATTTTTACAAATATTTTTCAATATTTTCCTTGTTCTCTCTTCCATAGGGTGGCAACACCATCCGCCAGTTACTGAGGATTGCCAAGAAGACAGTGCCAGAGGAGGACTGGAGAAGAACCCCGGTGGTCCTAAAGGCCACGGCAGGTCTGCGCTTGCTGCCTGAAGACAAGGCCAGGGCTCTTCTGAAGGAGGTGAGGCACGTTTTCTCTCTGCCCTCAGACAGTTTGGCACAAACACCACCCGTCCCGCCAAGGAACGGGATGAGAAACCACTAAGTGCTTACAAGTGTCACAGAAAAAAAGGCAGCATGTCTGCCCGTTTGGTGGCTCTCATGTTGCAAAGAACAGCTGTTGTGGGGTTGTGTGGAGTAACCATATTTGTCATTTTAAGTATTATCCAGACTACTGTTCCAGCCGTGCATGTGGTTTACTTATCTGTCACTCTAAAGCAAGAGCGCACATTTTGTCTTCTGGGGGTTGAGAAGACTTTTATGACAAAGAGTGACACGCTTGATCATGCAGTCTACTATGATTGTACAGCTGAAGACATATTGAGTAGAATAAATCTTTTCCACAGGTACAAGAGGTGTTTGGAGAATCCCCTTTCTATGTGCCAAGGAACAGTGTTACCATCATGAATGGCAAAAATGAAGGTGGGTCATTTTTTTTCATTGCATCATTACCATTTGGACTGTTTATAGTATGCAAAACATTTTTATTTTCTTAAAAATTACGATTTTTGAATTGAGGTATTGTTTGACCAGGTGCTTTAACAGCCCCATTTACTGAGGACAAACAATGCTGCTCTTGTAATTCTTTTTATGAGAGTTCTGTTACTACCTCATTTAAGACAAATAAATATGGCAGTGTGAGCGCAAGCTGCCCCACGCCCTTTAATTTAGCGTGAGCCTCCACATCACTCATTAAGACACCCTCACTATGTTATGTTTCATCATAGAGTATGCGCTATTTGTTATCCTCACTTTATGAGTGCAATAACTTTTACATCTGAGACAACTGTAATTACCTGGATTGCTCAGCAGTCGTGCAAGTTAGACCGAAAGCTGCTATTTATGTATCAGCCTAATAAAGGAGAACCGAACTAAAAGTCATTCGCAGGTTATTCTGCGGGTTTAAAGTTGTTTAAATGGGCACATTTATCATAACTCAGCTGTAATCACTTCTCAGGGATTGACTCATGCTGACATTTTCACCCATGTGCTGTTTTAGGAGTCCTCGCCTGGGTCACAGTGAACTTCCTTACAGGTAAGACATTGCTTGTGTTTTGCTATGGTGGTGTTAGTGGTCAGCAGGCTCATATCTGAGGCTCCAGTGTACACAGAAGCCCTTCAGTGAAAGACTCTTGTCTCCTCTCTGAGGTTATGAGCTTGAATCATTGGTCCAAAACAGACTGCAAAAACAAGCAATATTTCCTCACGTTTTTCACACCGCTGTGATACCATCAAATGTATTTCACACGACACAGGAAATTCTAACTACAGCTTAGGAAATTAGTAGATTTATAACAATATGTACTTTTTATTACACCGACGATGGACTTAATCGTTCTTATCCCGTGTCCTGTGTTCAACTTGCTGCTTATTTGCCATTAGGTCACCTTTACTCCAACACAAGGAGGACGGTCGGGATTCTGGATTTGGGCGGAGGATCTACACAGATCACGTTCCTCCCGAAGTCAAAGGTGAATAAACATTTTTACATGTTAAATATACTTTTTTTTTTTCACCAAAAGTCCACGACAAAACTAAACGTGCTGTTGATCCAACAGAAAACTGTTCAGTCTGCTCCAACTAATTACATCGCCAACTTTGACCTCTTCAATCAAACATATCAGCTCTACACACACAGGTAAATCCAGGAGTGAGATATTTTTAGTATAATGCAAAGCAGGACATGCATATATGTCTTTAAATTGATCCTAACTGTATGTCATCATTATACAGCTACCTTGGAAATGGACTATTTGCAGCTCGCTTTGCAACTCTTGGAGCACTGGGAGCTGATGGTAGGGTGTCTTATAACTTTAATCATCTTTCTTGTTATTCTTTCATAAATGTATTGATTTCAAGACAAAAAAGCCTTTTTTTAATGTTTGTTTTCCCAGGTCTGGATTGGAAAGTCTTCTCTAGCTCATGCCTCCCGAAAAAGTTCAGGGAAAATGTGACTTTTTCAGGAACCACCTATAAAGTTAGCGGGATTCCAGACGGTAAGATAAAAGCAGTCTGAGGTTTCGATTGTATTCCCACTGCCTTGGATCCAACAATCCAAGCATTCCATTCCAAACTCTGGAACACAATAGCGTACAGTATAATACAGTCTCACATGAGAACATTTTAAAGTTTAACCTTGGCGCCGAACGCATGTTTTGTCATCCTCTCTCCCTCTCCGTCTTCCCTCTTGAACAATTATATTGCAGTCAACCTTGTATTTAAACGAAAAGAAAACTGTCAGTTAAGTTCACAAATAAGGCAGTCACTCCCATACCACAGTCGAGTAGCCAAAAGATGCTGGGCTTGTCCCTGAATTGTTATTTTTTTGTGTAACGAGCAGCTTGATCTGGCTTGCTCACAATTATGTGGTAAAAATAGACAGCACAACAGGGCTGTGCAAGCTGCCGCTCTTGTCAGCACATGGTTTTGCCGGCACAAGTGAGCCAACCATACCCATGGGGCTGTGTGAAACTTGCCCTTCTGGGGCTTCCCTGGTATATTATCTGATAAGCCCCTAGCTTCAACCGCTGACTGACCTCAGAGTGAGGCTCCCAGTGTTCTGAACTGCATTCCTTCCATTGCTTCCTCTATGCAACATTAAGTCACAAATCTTCTTCCTCCTCCTGCTCTTTTCTTTCCTCAGGATACGCCGGCTATAAGTTGTGCTACTACGAGGTCATGAAGGTGATCAAAGGAATAATTCACCAGCCATATGAAGTGAGAGGCAGCAGCATCTTCTATGCTTTCTCCTACTACTTCGACAGAGCTGTGGAGTCTGGTCTCATCGGTGCGTAGGCACAGGCCAGCAACTCTTTCCATTATCTTTCATGTCAATTACCATGTTTTGCACAAAGTAGGTATTCAGATTGCACATTTGTTTTTGTATTTGTTCCACAGATGGCAGTCGAGGTGGTACGGTTGAAGTCAGGGATTTCAAGAAGAGAGCCAAAGAAGGTATGAGTTACACACGCTATCTTCTCTGGGGTTGGATAAAGTGAGTGAAACCGACAATCTTACAAGTTATATATATATTCTAACCGCTGAAACTTCATGCTGTAGAGTCAAGCAAAGGCTTGTTCGTGCCCAGAAGCTTGGCACACCAAACTGGCACAACTTATTCTGTCAAAAAAAAAAGTGTTACAACAGTAAAATGTAACAGATTATTTTCCCAAGCGCATTATGGAGACAAATTACAGGTCAAATGTAGTTTATTATAGAATAAATATATGTTAACATTCCATTAAAATGCACAAGTATATTCAATTGACACATGCCATTCCTATCATTTTCAGTAAGTGACAGCTGTAATGTCCATGCTGAACCACATTTATAGCGAGCGGGAATGAGCTGGTGTGTTATGTAAGGCTGTTTGTATTGTGAGAACGCTGTCACGTGGTCTGGAGGAACAAGTCTAGCTCAAGCTGGGCTGGCAGCTGAGCTGAGGATGTCTGTCTGGCCCTGGCAGGAGGGCACCTGACAGCCACACACCACCTGGGGGCTGACACATACTGAAACACACACACACACACACACACACACTGTGCTCGGCTGTTTAACACCACCACCCACCCACAGCCTTGTGCTGACCTTGAGCCGTATTAATCGCACCTCCGTGATTATTCAGCCAACCAAAACAGAAAGGCTATCTTTTAATCATGCTGCACACAAGTTAGAAATGGTGGTATTTTTATGCTGTTGCGTAACATGTGAATCTTCTGTTCATGCCACATATAAAAACTGTGTTTCGATGTTTTTTTCATGTGTGTGTGTTTGCAGTGTGCAACAAGATGACCAAATACCGGGCAATTAATCCCTTCCTGTGCATGGATATGACATACATCACCTGCCTGTTAAAAGAGGGCTTTGGCTTTAAAGACAGCACGGTGCTTCATGTGAGTGAAATTAATTACAGACAGGTTTTTTACTGTAGCTATTTATAAAAACGGATTACAAAAACCTTCACATCCTGTCACTCTGTATTTTTAAAATCATTGTAAAACTAAACGGTTTTGATGGAGATCCCTCCTCTCTTTTGCTTCGACAGCTTGCCAAAAAGGTGAACAATGTGGAGACAAGCTGGGCCCTGGGGGCGACCTTTGACTACTTCAGAAACTTTAACATCCACTAAGGCGGGTCGCTGTTGCTGCAGCTGGCACTGAGAGGGACTGTCACTGTGGGGCTTCCCTTCCTCCATCAGCCCATCACCAACACACACCCACTCACACCATGCTTCCTCGCTCACCATGCCCCTCATCTCCTCAACCTCAGCACACTTCAAGAACTGTTGAAAAAGAAATCACTATTTTTTTACAAGGCCAGCTATTTCTACTGTATGTTGAGCTCATAACTGGCGGGCTGACTTTTATTTTTGTAAAACGTTTACCTTTTCTAATTCCCTCCGAGTGTCTAATCTGAAACAGCTTCTCCACCTACCTATAAAGTGCCTGACAGGTCATTTAGAAGCAATACAACAGGTCGTGGTACTTTGGTGCTCACTGTGGTCCCAGCGTACACTGTATAGTACAGTGGAACATTTAGAGACTAGTTGCTGGAGCAGCAACCATTGTTGTCTTTGTAGATGCTTGGAAATCCATTTCCTTTTCATGCTAGATGCAAATCATCTTCTAGGACCCCAGTTAATTTTCTCTAGTCTTAGACAAACTCAAAACAGAGCAGCTGACCATCATATAGCTTCCATTTACTTTGCAAGTAACACTTTAACTGCAGATAATGTAGCCAAGGTCACTCACCTTGATGTATTCTACAGCTGTACATATTCATCATTAGTGGTGGATTCACCATGACCCTGGGGCAGAGAGATGTGGAGAGATGCCTCTGACAGAGTGGGTTATAGATGCTGCTACTTAAATGAGGTTAAATTCCATATTCTTTTAGCGTGCAGTCATTACTGTGACATTAAAATATCTTATGAAGCAGGGCTCAATTACCTGGGGCCTTTGTGATGAACTGTACTACCAAAGGAAAAGAAAGCCTCATCCAGGGTAGACCATGCATGCAGATTCCTAATCCACAGCCAAACAAATACAGCAAAATGTTTTTGTAATAACATCTTTGAGAACTCCTTGTTGGTTGCTCAGAGTCATTTGTATTTCTTGTGAACTGTACAAATATTTAAATAACTGAAAGTTTATGTAAGAGTATTTTAATTATCCTCATCCGATATTAATGTTTAAACTCTTTGTGTAACCGTTTCGTAAGCCATGCCTCTACTGTCCTTTTAATATTCAACATACTCCAATAACTACTGCTGTATATACATAATGTAAACTTAGTGAAACTTATTTGGTAAGAAGTGCTTTTACATTGCAAAAACTTTATGCCGCACAACTGCTGCCAAATGCCTCTGTACTCATACTCATCAGTATCAGAGTACACTCATGCGTGACAATATGTACATTTGAAGTAAATCCAGTGAGATCATGTATGTGTCAATAAAACATGAAAAAACAAGCTTTGTGTATGTTTCAATATATTAAAAGAAAAAAGATTTAAATAATTTAATGTTAGACAGGCAAAGAGAAAAATAAAATTTTTATTATTTTATTGTATTTTTACATTACAACATTTAGAGCTGAAAGTCGCTGGAGATCCACAAACGGCCGCTGCATGAGAGACGCATCATTTGCTCGCAAATGCCATGATTTGCTCCTGTGAAGTGAAAACAGACATGAAATTAAAAACTCTCCAACCCTCTGTTTCATGCTCAGAAAAAGCCTGTTATAAGCGAGCGGCACTGCAAACTCTCTACACAAGAACTGTAAAGCAGTGAACTCACAGCATTTAATGTGGAAAAAAAGAAAGTGACTTTAACTTTGTGCCTCTGCAGCGAGATGCCTTTACAACCCGTTACAGTTGTGTTGGTTTGAATCGCTTAGTATGGAATAAAGCCATTTCACATGAGTGGTCGGTAATAAAAGGGGTGTGAAAACACAAGCCACTGTCCGCTGCCTCAGGACCAGCCGTGCACCCCACCCACACACTTTTGGTAACACTAAATTTGAGGCTAAACTTAGATGCCATAGTAGTAGGTTGAGAACCAGTAAAATTATAGATGCTGCTAAAGTAAAGCTCCGTGTAATCAGAAAAGTGGGCGGAAGGTGGGGTCAAGGTGGAGGCGGGGTTTGTGCTTGACAGGTGGTTATCTGAGCGATTTCCAGGTTCGCTAACATCTAAAACTAGAACAGACGGAGAGGCTTACTTTCAGCGTTGGGAGCATGTTGGTGGCCTGCAGACCGAAGGTGCGTAGGAGAACCACAGGCGCGGCGTTGGTGGAGTACAGCCGCTTCATGAGGTCGATGGCAGCCATCATAGGCAGATTATGCCGCTGACGTTCGGTTTCATATTCTAGCAGGTGCTGAATTGCTCCTGCACAAACACACGTGAACCGGGAGGTTAAAAAACTGAGAATAAATTCTAAGCCGAATAAGTCCGTCATGTGTTTTCTACATTAGCTCAAAGCACTGGCGCTACGTTAACTTTAGAACATCACATACCAGCATTTTTGTGTTTTTTCTATGAAAAGCGACTACATAGAGCTCCAGGAAAGAATGGGAAAAAAATAAAACATCAAATGAATGTTGCCGGAAAAGCTGATGCTTTTTATAGTTCACATCGACGGCGTGCGTTTGAGCTGGGGCAATGGAAAAGAGCTTAGTGAAAACCGCCGTGCTATGTCTGTTTAGAGTTCTCACTGACCCAGGTCTTTCCCGTTAAAGGCCGCCTGACTTAGGATCTGCGTGAGGCAGGCCACATCACCAAATCCCAGGTTAACTCCCTGACCAGCCAGAGGATGGACACGATGGGCCGCATCCCTGAAATAGAAACAAAAGACGAGTTGAGTAGTTCTAGACAGTACAAGTTCAAATCACCATCCCTTTATTAGCTGACTAAGCAAACAGTTAAAAGCTTTAAAGAGCAATTTTTTCCAGGACCTTGTAATACACATTCTCCTTTATAAAAGGCATTAACATGCTTGAGCTGTTACTTTTAGTTTTTATTATCTTACCCAATGAGTGCAACTCTGTGTCTGATGTACTCAGATGCATGGCCCATTCCGAGCGGGAACATGACCCGTGACTTTGGGCCGATCCCCGCCACACTCGGGGGAAGCTGTCGAGGTGAACCTGCGGACGGCATGATGGCTGACAGAGCGCCTCGAAACAGCGAGCCAGCCGTCTCAATTAGGTCCGACTGGTTCTCATTACTCCACTGCCAGCGAGCAGACAGACAGGAAAGAAGACAAGAGAATGAAAAGCAGCCAGAAAAGAGAGAAAACAGACACCGTCCCCTTAGTGGACAAAGAAATTAGCTGACACAGGAGCAAAGCTGAACTCCAGGCCAGCGAAAGGGCTTTCTTTTTTCCCCCCCCCTCCCTAACTAACTGGTTTGGCAAGGCTTCGGGAGCTGGGCTAATTAAAAGAAGATGACGGTCAGGCTATGGAGTTGAATTAGCTCTGTTTGAAAAACATTCCATGCAGTAATGGTCGACACTGGGAGACCACAGGTTTAATTAGCAAACCAGGCCTAAAACCAAACGTGACTCAACCGTGGTGACCCCGTCCATAAGCAGGCCCAGTAAAAATAGCCAGCTTGGGAAAAAGGAGTTTCTCCAAACAGAAAAAATAGAAAGGTGCATCATTCCTGCAATGAAATATTAGCATTGTGTATACTTTGGGCTAAACAATGACCGTATTGTTTGCGTGAGCCACTTAAAACTGCTCATCGTGGAAGTGTATGGAGAACCTCGTGCCACATATGGCACACTGCATACAAATACAGACACTTTGCAAAATCTTACTGACAGACGGGCAACCTGAGTGTAAATACGACATTGGCAGTTTATGTATGAACCGAGACTTACAAAGGCAGAGTTGATGGCGTCAACAAAGCGCTCCTCATCCAGCTCGAGGAGCTCCTCTGCGAGTGAATGGCTGGTTGACCACACGAGAGAGCTGTGTGTGTCGGACAGCTGCATAGGAACAAAACGCAACAGCTGAAGTTTCATTAAATGCTCCTGTGACAGAATGAAAATACTGCAGCAGCAAAAAAAAATCCAGATATTACCGGTAACATTGCAATGGGTCCTGTTGGGAGGAACCTCTGCCATGCGACATTGTTCTCCGTGGGCTGTCCGACACATAAATTAAAACGTATTAAACAGCTGCATTGTTTTGTACAGCTATATTTGAATATCATAAACTGTGCATAAAAACAATATCATAAAGGTCGGGTGTATTGTTCTCCGACTGCTGACAGATGTGACATTAAAATTACTATTATAACAAAATCATTGAGCAAATCTACCAAGGAATTTACAATAAGGTTTGCTTAAATATTTAGGAGACTTATGCTCATTTCCAGCTCAATATTTTTTATTTTTGGACTATAGTAGAGTAGCTTTGCATGATTCACACTTCAGAGTACTTGGCCTTCACACAACCCCTCAGTTCACTCTCTGCCTGAGTGTTTAGAGCAGCTGCAAGGTTTAATATGAGCATCTGTTACTCTAACAGTATATATGTACATATACACCCACCAGCCACATTGTTAGGTACACCTGTTAGACTACTCATTAGCACAAATATCTAATCAGCCAATCACAGGGCAGCAGCTCAGTGTCTTTAGGCATGTGGACATGATTGAGATGACCTGGTGAAGTTCAAAGCGAGCATCAGAATAGGATAAAAGGTGTTTTAAGTGACTTTGCTCTGAATGTGGTATGTTTGTTGGTGCCAGACTGGCTGGTCTGAGTATTTCAGAAACTGCTGATCTGCTGGGAATTTCCAACACAAGCATCTTTACAGAGATCAGGCTGAAAAAGAGAAAATATCCACTGAGTGCCAGTTCTCTGTGTCAAAATGCCTGGTTGAGGAGAATGGTCAGACAGCTTTAAACTAATAGGAATGCAACTGTGCCTCAAATTTTTATTATTTAATTATCCTTTATTTATCCGGGTAAAAGTCTCGTTGAGATTACAAACTCTTTTTCAAGAGAGACGTGGCTAAGAGAGCAGAAGAAGAAAAAAACGTTCATTTCAACCAAATTATGCAGAAGACCATCTCTGAAAAGGTAACACATCGAATATTGAAGCTATTGAGGACCTAATAAAACGTCCCTTGAATGTACATATGAGACATAAAATAAGAACAAAACAAAAGAGCCTTCAAATTACGAGGATTTACATTGTGTAAATAGTAACGCTCACCTCTGATAGGTGCAGTGCAGCAACCACAGCAGACTGGTCATAATTCCACTTGACTGTGGGTATTCCTAATTCCCGCCTCACCATTGAGTTCGGTCCATCTGCACCAATCTGCAAAACAGATGAGTGGGAGGAAATTAATGGATTAAAAATGACACAACAACAACCACAGATTGCGTGATAAAATTAAACTGACCAGCAGCTTAGTCTGAAGAGTCTCTCCGTTAGCCAGCGTGACGCACACCCATGGGATGTAGTCTGTTTCCTGGGAAGGCATGGGCCATGTGTATTTCACCACCTTGGACCTGTACTTCACTTGTACATTTTCTAATAAAGCACCAGATAAACACACACAAAAATGGTGACTACTGTTCAAAGAAAAGAAAAACTGTGTTTCTCAAAAGAAATGAGCAGCTGGTGTGACTTTCTCACAAGAAAGAGATCAATCTTGGTCCTGTGAATATATCATCATCAGACACTTTTTCCTTTAAGGAAAGAAAGGATGGTTTTTGCCTGCAGCAAAAGCAGTGGAAGATCTATAAACCACCTCATAAAACACCACTGGTTTTCCTCGGTGGCATATAGAAGCTGCCAAAGTTCACATTTGACAGTCCTCTTAATGGTCTTGGCACGCCGCATTGCACTGACTAATAGTGTTTCTCTACAAGCACACCAATCCACACTTCAGACACGCTGCCAGCTTGTTAGATTTTGCACTAAAACTGCTCCTCATCCTAAAATATCCACAGCTGGACATCGCAAAACATGTAAGGATCCAGATCGTATTCTGGCTCACGCTGACTTGGAGTGGTACCCATCCACAGACCAGTTTCTGCAACACTAAAGTCAAAAATTGGTTTTTTTTTCAGTGACTGGTGAGCAGGGCTTACATTGAAAACAGCTGGTGAGGAGTAGATTTTTTGAGTACATGTGCATCTTGAGCATAACAATCCCAAATGCTAAAAATGAGACAGCTGGTGGCACATGAGGCACAAACGTGATGTAACCGCACGCCCCTTTTGTTTGGCACACAACGCCGAAAAGTGTTTATAAATATGCCACTTTAACTGTGGAGCACATAGCAGAGCTCAGTTTTATTTGTGAACCTCACAAAAGTTGGGACGCTGTCAAAGGCAATGCGGCGCTATACCCCGTTAGCGATTTAGCGTCTTGAGAGGTGGCACAGCCCGGGAGCACATGGCGGCTTTAAATAGGTCACTGGACCATTTCACGTGTCCTCGCAGGGTGCTGGAGCACTGGCAGTGAGGTTTAGATTGAAATTGCATGAAAAACAAGGATGGCTCCAAGAGCTTGTCTTTAAAAACAGTCACAGGGACAGAGAGAGAGAGTACAAATAAACAAAACCTGGGGACGGGATGGAATAAAAGTGGTGGCTTTAGCTGCCCGAGTCTGGCAGCAGGGAGATGGAATAGAAATCAAACTACTGTGTGTTTGTGTGTGTTCTGGGTGGGGGATGCTTCATGTTTTAATCATAATCTTACCAGACAGACTGTCCAGCTGTCTAGTGAGCGCGGCCACGACCAGGTCGTTCTCCACGATGTACGCCATCTCGTCCTCCACGTTCTCCTTATCGAATGTGATCAGGGCATCTGAGCAGGCATCCCAAACCTAAATGAGAGACTAATTACGCCTGCGGTCTACAAGTCTATCCTTAAACGCATCTCCGTTTCCTATATATAGTAAGCAGAGAAATGGCGCTTCGCTTAGGCTGAACACATCAAAGTTGTTAACTGCCGCCGAAGGACGGCACAGCCTACATGCATCAAACGCAGAGCGGCAAGTGTCACGGGCAGCGCTCTGTGTGGACAGCTGACTTCAGCTTTAATGGAGCTCTGTGAGGCGCAGGACCAAATAATATTTTTGTGATGTGGATTTTTTTTCTCTCTCTCAAACACTTTCTGGGAAACACAAATAACAAATGTCATGTTTGAGAACATTACAGAGTGAGAGTCAATATTTATCTGCGACCAAAAGTGGCAGAGTGAGATATAGTTTTAGGCTACTGTAATTCTAACCCTGAAAGCACCGCTTTAGCTAAACGGGATTTTGGGGGGGGGGTTGAAAAGTGTTTGTACAAGGTTGATCCTTTCCTGGATGACAGAACCCGTCATTCTGCAGTAATATGCTGCTGCGCTACTTTTTTCCAACTTGCCATAAAGTAGGAAGATATACCCATGAGAAAACCACTAATGGCAGTGAGTTTGCAGCTTGTGATAAGTGGTTGGGAAGAAAGATTTACTGAGACCAGCCCAAAAATTGTTTTGGTTTTGTTTAATGCAGGGTGAAATGATGCAGCTCCGGGGCAGAGTGAGTTCCTACTTCTTTTGCAAGACTTAAACAAGATGCGTGAATAAAAATTTATAGGGAAAATGCGCGGGGGGGGGGGGGGGGGGGGGGGGGGGGGGTAACGCCTCGTTAGCAAAAAGAGACAGAAAGGAAGAAAAAGAAACAAACGGTTTGCTTGTGTTTCAAATCTAAACCCTCGTCGCCTACTTTAATGCAGGGAAAGCCTGCTTTCTACAGTTGACCTGCAGAACATACTTTCCAGTGCTATGACTGGGATGTATATGACTGAAATTCAGTGGGCAAACAAGCCAAAACAGTGGTAGCAGAGTGAAGGTATAATGGGTGAGGTACACTACCATAATCACTGTGAGGCACTGCATGATGACATCTTAGGCCCAGAGAGAAACCCTGCGGTCGAGTGTTTGGTACACACCGACCACATCTTACAAGAGGGACCGAGGCTGCACCCACAGCTGTAAAGCGGGCTCGACTTTGCAGCAAACAACCACTCTCCTAATCTTTCATCTTCTTCCCGTTGTTCACATGAATCTTCATAATTAGAGGATTTTTTTGGGGGGGTATACCAATTTGAAAATGTCAAAATAATGTATTCCTCATAGGAAACATAGTTTTAATAAATAGAACTAGCATGGTCAGAGAGCCATCCTGTACTTTTAAATATGCCTTGTGTTCTTTGATGTTTTGGGGTGCTATAGATTGCACGGTGATACCGAAGGGGCATAAACTGCACAAAGGAATGAAGGAAATGCATGTCACGCGAAACCACCGCTTGGCATTTTAATGGGAACAATTACATTGAGTATTGTGTTGCTTGGTTATTAAGAATGACTGAGCGGAGGCTGAGCGTCACAGATTTTTCTCTCCACAAATTGCACAGTGTCGAGATTGATGGATGACAGAAATACATCCAGTATGCCAGTAAATTACAAAGTCTGGAGGACGTGAGAAGGAAAAGCCGAACGGTGCAACAGGACGACTCGGGGAGATGCGCCGTGTTAAAGAAGGCTCAAGGTATACTCACAGTTAACAATGTTAACTTTAAGATTGACCTACCTGCATCTTTTTATAGGGCTTGAACCTCATCTTTGTGATGTGCTCCCATGCTCCGATACCTGACAAAAGAAAGAGGTCAGATTGGACAAATGTGGTTTGTGAAGTCATTCAGAGATCCACAGATGACTCACACAGACTGATTCAGGGAAGTTTGGATTTTTCTGCGCCTCAGTGTTTTTCTCTGCACGTTTCAGAGCAATTAACAGTAATGGGAAAAAAAAGTATGTGTGTGGATAAATAATCATAGTCATACTTTGGAAGTAAATATAACAAAAATGAATGCACATGTTTGCATAATGTGCAGAATGTTGTGACTAGGGTTAAGGACTGACACTTTTGGCAGCTCCAGAATCAACAATCAGGTGCAGATGTTGGATTATGGGTGCATTTTTCCTTTGTTCAGGAGTATTAATTAAAGTAGAGGCATCAAACATAACATTATAAAGTGCTTAAAGGATGGCACAGATCATTCATTGAGCTCTCATCAGTCACTGTTTGTTTTTAGTAACCTTTTAATTTTTTGTGCAGGTGTCAGTTGCGGCCAATGATGTCAAAGCCAAACTTGACGTCTCACATTTACCCTTTCAAATCGCACCGCCGCATTCAACATTTTTATTGACACTACAGTCAAAATAAAAGTCTGTGATTGGAGAGGAAAAGTTTATTAATGGATCACTGTGACTGAAAACACAAATAAGATATGTGAAGGGCTTAATTTGAGATGCTAAGACAAACTTTAGGGTTTGTCTCTGGCACCTGCAAAAATAATGTTTATCACACATGCTCATACACTGGACTGCATAGTCTACCAGGCAGACAGGTAGGAGGTTGGCATGTGTAGACCTCAACCTGGATAAATACGGTTTAACTTACAGACATGTCACATATTGAAAGAAAAACTAACAAACTACCTTAATAAGCTGTTGGACCACATTAAATCTAGAACATCTTAAATGCAGCTTTTGACTGATTCTAAAAAAGAAAGTCACTGGAAATTTACTGCAGTGGTGAAACGCCATACTTTCAAAACATATACCCTCATTCAGTGTTTTGATGACAGTGGCTGAGCATGCTGCCTAACACGCTAGTCTAAAATCTTCCATAGGTGTGTAATTAAGCTGAGATCTTGTGGCCGCAAAGCCCACATTATATTATTTATGTCAATGCCATCTTCACTAAGCAATTCAGTGACCCTTCCTGCCCTATGGGTGGCGGCATTGTCATTCTGGAAGAAACAACTCCACTGGGACTAAAAACGCTTAGTTATAATAAAAAGGTGATCACTCAGAACAACTTTGCATTGATTTGCAGGGCCTCTTCCCTGGATGTGTGATTTGTGACATCCTAACACATATTATCCCCCAACCACCAGTCGATCGCAGCAGATGGCTGTCCCACCTCGAGCCTGGTTCTGCCAGAGGTTTCTTCCTGTTAAAAGGGTGTTTATTGTTCCCGCCATTGCCAAGTTCTTGCTCATAGTGGGTCGCTTGATTGTTGGGGGATTGTTTCTCCAGAAGGTTTACAAGGTGGTAGTGAAACCTGCTATGATGTATGATTTGGAAATGGTGGCGAAAAAATAGGTAGCTGAACTAGAGGTGATAGCGCTGAAGATGTTAAGATTTCTATTGGTAGTGATCTGGATGGACAGGATCAGAATTGATTATATCAGAGAGACAGCTAAGGTTGAGCGGTCTGGAGACAAAGTTAGACAGGCAAGGATGTTTTGGATAGGTGAAAACCATTAATAGAGGAACTCCCAGGCAGAAGAAAAAAAAGAAAGATCACAAAAATGATTCATGGATGTAGTGTAGTAGGACATGCAGAGGGTTGCTGTGACAAAAACGGATGTTAGGAATAGGGTGGGATGCTGCCACGACCCCTAAAGGGACCAGTCGAAAGAAGAAGAAAAAGTTCTGATGACCACCTTCAGCTATTTTTAATGGATTCAAGACCTGAAGTGGTAATTTAGGACAAAGACTATGTTTAAAAAACAAGCCCATCAAGCCCAACTGCAATTACAGTGTCAAATCCCTGACTCTCCTTTTCCTTGGCTTTTGACTTCTTTAAGCTCAGGAGACATATTTAAACTGCAGTTTGGGCTGGACCAAACCTCACATTCTTAGCTGTACTACAGGGAAAAAAACACTGCTAGGAAAAACCTCAGGTGATCCATTACAAAAGGAACAACTGTGGTTAAATACGATCCCTGCTAAAAATGGGTGACCAGCCAGTGTCTGATCCCTGGCTTACCTTGTGGGAGCCATTTAGTAGTCAAGGACAACAAACTTGTCACAGAAAGGAAATTACTCAGGATTATATTTTGCTGCATTTTTCAAGCAGATTCTGTTCAGATTTGGTTGTATACTGTACCACTGAGAAGTGTGGCGGAGCCTGGACTGATGGAGCTAACTCTGGTGCTATAGGTGTCCGGGACTTTGTCCATTAGTTTCTTGTTGCCGGCTTCAAGCAGCAGAATCTTCTTACCCTCCAAGTTTGGATCCAAACCTGTGGATGGAAAGTAAATGCATACAATATATAATATAGTTTAAATATGAGAGCACATGTGTAAGATTAAACATGTGTAATGAACCTGCAATTGGATTCGTTGTCCTGTGAAACGGATGCAATCATTTGATTTAGAGCTCTGACTGCATGTTTTAATACTCCAGCACATTTTAGAGATATCTTTTCCAGTATAGTAGAAAGTGACATTCCCTCTCTGTGAGAGAAAGAGTGCACTGCTACTTTGCACACCAACTTTAATCTGGATTTGGACAAGTTAACAGCAAAGTCTTGCAACACTAGTCGAGCACTCACCCAAGGAACATGCCATTGCAGATCCAACCATCCCTCCCCCGGATATAATTATATCATAAACATCATTCCCGTGATCTGCACATACTAATCCTCGCCTGGTGATTTTTATAGCAGATAAATGCTTTTCTGTTACAAAACACCGGCTGAGTCCGTTTAAGGCCAGCGACGCCCTCGTGAGCTTCTGCATGTTTCAGTCTGTCTTCGCATGAGAGAGAAGCCTCTGGATAAACAAAGGAAACAGTCCTGGGTCGGGCTTTGAAGAGTGTCATACAACAATTAAAGAGACAGACGTTTCCCCTTGAATGTGTCCTTCTAAGACCAACTGCGACTCTTCTGTGACACAACAACCATGTTGTGTTGACAAACGCTGCAAGAGGAAGTACTTCCGGTTTTACGACCAATCACAGAAGGCAATTTCCGCGGGTGGCGTTTCTGCCTCTGACCACAAACAGCGCTAAAGCTACCAGCACTGACAACTGGCTAAAAACTCTAAAACCTCTCTTCTGGTGGGATACAAAGAACTGTACCAACTTCGGGAGTCATTAGCTAAACAAACAAACTGTACTGCAACTACTGAGCGCTTGGAGGAATCTTCGACGCCGTGAAATACTTGTTAAAACTCGTCTGCTCCCAGGTTGGCAGCTCATTAGTACTCTCAGGTTGATTTTTCTGTGATTATATTGGTATTTAACGGGAACTTAAGTAGCAGAAGATGAAAAGGAAGTTTGTTTGTATAGAAAAAAAAGTATAAATCTTATTTAAACAAGCGCTATTAATCCTAAACACATACAACCATGTCGATGTTCCGCTGAGAGCGTGGTTGCCATAGTGACCAATTTACACAGCTCATACGCTGAGAGCAGAGCGCATGTGCAATGTAGTCCGTGGATGCAGGAATTTTTATTTGCGTTGATTAGAGTTATTTGATTGTATTTTCCCCTTCTCAGTTTATAGTACGAACAAATCCTAATTCCCTTATTGTTTATTTCATGAATTTTGTGGGATTACTAAAAAGAAAGACCTTAGAGAAACGTGTTCAGCAGAGTTTTTTAGCAGCAAGAGAAATAGTTTTTAATTGCAATGAAGAAATACACATTGCTCTCATACACATTATTCACATACATATTGTTTACTATTTATGTAGTAATTTGTCTATGTGTAATGTGTAGCTGTCTCAGTACTTTTGTCCTTATAGTGTATCACATTATTTCAGTAAAGTATTTCACTTTTTTCCAACTAACCATCTTCCAGTTTGGGTTCAGGAGACAGACACACTAGGTACTAAGTCCTGTAGTGTTTTTTTGGTCTTGTTTGTGGTCTCTCTAGGTTCTATTCCCTTCTCTTCCCCCTCATCCATTAACCAGTCTTTGCAAATGTTGGCCCCTTCCTGTGTTTGGTTCTGCTGGATATCTTTCCCTGTTAAAAGAGAGTTTCTCCTCCCACCAGTGACCAAGTGCTTGCTCACAGGGGCTGATCTTATTGTTGGGGTTTTCTCTCTAATATTGAAAGGTCTTCACCTTACAGTATAAAACACCTTGAAACAAATATTGTTTTAAAGCGTGGCTATACAAATAAAGTTGAATTGAATTTCCTGACAGTTGACATCTACTATGAGTCAATTATCAAAATGATTGTCATAGTTTTTATCAATAGACAAATAAAATATTAAATTAAGCATATCAGCTCCTAGTCAACATAGATATTCACAAGATTTTAAAAAATCTCTTTTTTCTCTTTTTTTTCTTTTCAATATCACAGGTATGAACGATAAGTTAAAGCTGGATACTTTGCTGGAGGATGGACTGCAATCAGAGTTAATGCTCCAGCTGCATCTTAAGGCTCTTAGAGAAGCCCTGAAACAGCAGCTGCAGGAGACAGAAAGGATACAGACGGAGGAGCTGGAAAAGAGGATTCAGCAGAACGCTCACCTGTCAGCTGATTCAAGTGAAAACCCAACAGAGTATGTTACCTCATATTATTATTTTATTTTTTTGCTTTCGTCCACTTAAAATTGACCTATTTCAAAGAGCTGTACTGTTTTACAGGATGACAAGATCTTCTTCAGAAATCCTAAACACTTCCCACAAACCCCTACAATCAGAGAGGCCCGACACCTCATCCTCTCCAGCCTGGTTATCTTTAACAGATGGGAAGCTTTGTTCTGTCAGGACTGAGCGGTTTCCTTTAGCTAAAACTTCACAGCTGATCAAAGAGGAGGAAGCCGAGGCTGAGTGTCAGAAGAAGTTCTCTGCTCTTCCTGTCCCCAGCCACATCATTCAGCCCATCTACCAGGACATGATGGAGCACAGAGAAAAGGAGAGGAAGGAGGCCCATGAACAGAGGAAGCAGTTCTTGCTTTCCATTCAAAAGCCTTTCAGCTTCCTGCAGAGAGAAAAGGAGAAAAGGGAGAAACTGCTTGCGAGGTTAAACCAAGTCGAGCAAGATATGAAAAACGGTGTTCGAGTTAGAAAACCATCTCCGAAAGAAATAAAAGACTCCCCAGACCCTGAGACAAAAGGTTGGTTTTCCTTTTCTGACTTGGTTTGGTTTTATGAACAGATGAATTAGAAAGGGTACTTAGTATTCATGTAACTGGGCTGTGGTCTTTGGAACCAGGTAAAGCATTCCTGTGACTTCTTGTCTTAGGCTGCATATAAGTAAGTTTTAAACAGCCAGAGTAATTACTATAAAAGCTTGAACTGGCAAAATTCTGAGATCAAATAATGAATTAAGACCAAAATCATGAAGAAATAGTAATGAAGCCCACAAATCTGAAAGAAGCCATGCTACACTTTAATAAACATTAGACATTGTGAATTTTTTAAGGAATCAAATTGAATTAAAATCCCCAAATTTAGTGTAAAAACCCTTTAACACAGTGGTGTCTAATGTTTTCTTTTTCTTTTGACATTCATGTAAAACCTTAAACAAAAAACCTAGTTGATTCAGATAAGTTTTGAGTAGTTTGTTAGCAGCATTTGATAGAACACCACAAAAGTAGCAGTGCTTATGTGCGAAGCTGTTCGAAAGTGAAGATTTTCTTTGTCCTCACTGGAAGCAAACTGGGTGATTGGCTGATTTTGATCTGTGTTTCTTCAAACTTTCATTAAGAGTTTTTAAATGGAAGATTTCAACTGTTATTGTATCATATTTGTGCATGCATACAGTACACTCCAGGCAGTGAATTGGCTACAGTGTATACCCTGTCTAACTTTATTTAGACCAGGAGGAAGTCTGCAGGAAAGTCCACTCTCAGGCGACTGCGAGGGAGGAGAATCCTACTCGGAATGGCCCGAAACTTCGCACAGCAGAGCGCACCAGGAAAGAAAAGCTGAGATTTTTGGATGAGAAGCCTAGTTTCCATCCAAAAATCATTCACGAGATCCCTGATTTCAGCATGTTGCACAAGGCCTTGCAGACAGAGACGCTGAAGAAAATGCAGAGTAAAGATGTGACAAAGTGTCAGCCATTTGTCCTGAGAACTTCATCTCGCCCACCAAGGCAAAGCAGGACGAGTCCGGTACACTTGCAGGTAAAACATGTTCATTGCTTCTTATTGGTATTTATTTCTTTAGCTGCTTTTGGACTTCAGTTGTGATATTACGTGCTCGTTTTAGTTTATGTTCTCTGAACATTTATGTAGTAGAGTTCATGTTTTAACTCAGATTTTTAGAAATATTTTTATTAGCCAGGAAAGAAATCATATTAAACTCAGTTTTAATGGACAATCTCTGTATTGAACCAGATGCACATTTCAGAAGTTTTTTTGAAGTGTCTCACCCCTGCTCTGCTTCATGGATAGTTTGAGACTTATCCACCCACTTTTTTTTTTCTATCAAATCAGTACCCTTCTCTTTTTCTTAAGGAGATTTGCTCTGAGCCACTTACCTTCTTTAAAGCCTCTACTGTTCAGGATGTTATTCTGTTTCATTTTAATCTGTTCTTCTTTGACTGCAGTTTTTGGCAGCTCTGCAATCCAACATATTCCCGTATTCACAGCACAGTGTTTATTTCACAAAATGTAACAAGGGAATCTGACCAGGTCACATTTTTGTTTCTGTGACTTTGAAAACAGCTTGTTTCATGAAATGAGATTTATTGTATGGTTTGAGGCCTTGTGTGTTATTTTTTTCGTGGCTTTGCAAACAAGTCTCCTCAGTTGTGGAATCGTATTGCTATTTTAAAATACCTTCAGCAATCCATCTTCAAAGAGGAATTATTCTTCTCGTGTTTCAAAGTTTTTCCGACTCATGATTTGTAACCTTTAATTCAAGTCGTGCTTCTACAGAGCCGGATCTTTTTTTAATGAGACATACTTCACGAGAAGATGTATATATACACTACCAGTCAAAAGTTTGGACACACCTTCTCATTTAATGGTTTTCTTTATTTTAATGGCTGTTTACATTGTAGATTCTCACTGAAGGCATCAAAACTATGAATGAAAACATCCGTAATTATGTAATAAACAAAAAGTGTGAAGTAACTCAGCTGTTTTATATTTTAGATTCTTCAAAGTAATTGATTTGATTACTGCTTTGCACACTCTTGAAATTCTCTTGATGAGCATCATGAGGTCGTCGCCTGAAATGGTTTTCCAACAGGCTTAAAGGACTTCCCAGAGATGCTGAGCACTTGTTGGCCCTTTTGCCTTCACTTTGCCATCCCTCTCATTCGAAACCATCTCTATTGGGTTTAGGTCAGGTGACTAATCTATCAATCTATCCTTCTCGGTCAAATAGCCCTTACACAGCCTGGAGGTGTATTCGGGGTCATTGTCCTGTTGAAAAATAAATGATGGTCCAACTAAACTGGATGGCATGTCACTGCAGGATGCTGTGGTAGCCGTGTTAGTTCACTGCCTTCAATTTTGAATAAATCCCCAACTCTGTCACCAGCAAACCACCCTCACACCAACACACCTCCTCCTCCATGCTTCATGGTGGGAACCATGCATGCACCAAAGATCTCAAATTTGGACTCATCAGACCAAAACACAGATTTCCACTGCTCTAATGTCCATTCCTTTTGTTTCTTCCCCCAACCAAATATCTCCCGCTTCTGTTGCTTTTCCTTAGTAGTGGTTTCTTAGCTGCTATTTGACCATAAAGACCTGATTTGTGCAGTCTCCTCTTAACAGTTGATGTAGAGATGAGTCTGCTACTGGAACTCTGTGTGGCATTTATCTGGGCTCTAATCTGAGGCGCTGTTAACCTGCGATTCCTGAGGGTGGCGACTCGGATGAATTTATCCTCAGCAGCAGCGGTGACTCCTGGTCTTCCTTTCCTGAGGCCGTCCTCATGTGAGCCAGTTTGATGGTGCTTGATGGTTTTTACGACTGCGTTTGGGGACACATTCAGAATCTTTTGCAATTTTCTGGACTGACTGACCTTTAGTTCTTAAAGTAATGATGGACTGTCGTTTCTTTTTACTTAGCTGATTGGTTCTTGCCATAATATGAAGTCTAACAGTTGTCAAATAGGGCTGTCAGCTGTGTACCAACCTGACTTCTGCACAACACAACTGATGGTCCCAACCTCATTAGAAGGCAAGAAAGTCCACAAATGAACCCTGAGAAGGCACATCTGTGAAGTGAAAACCATTTCAGGTGACTCCATTATGATGCTCATTGGGAGAAGGCAGCACTGTCAACAAAGCAAAGGGTGGCATGCAAAGACATGTTTAGAGTTATTTATCAGTTTTTCATTTGCTACATAGTTCCATATATCTTGCTTCACATATTTGATGTCTTCAGTGAGACTCTGCAATGTAGAGAGTAGTAAAAATGAAGAAAAACATTGCATGAGAAGTTGTGTCCAAACTTTTGACTGGTAGTGTATGTTCACTGAAATTTGTCTGGGCGGATGATTCACATGAGAGCATTAAAGGCTAAAAATAATTATACCAGTAATTAGGTAAGAATAACAGTAATTTTCTCTAATCCAAACTTTGTGATCAGTGAAAGTTTTGTCACGTCTTCCTTTCATGTGTCTTGTGGCTTTTGTAATTATCCAATTACCACAGTTCTGTTTTATGACGCTTGTCAGAAAGGTTAAGGCAGATTTTTAAATATTTTACTGACGTTGCAAATATCTACTGTACATTTAGCTTAACTGTTACCATATGTCTAGAATAATCACATGTAATTGTACTAAATTACCTTTTACTGTGTGATATTTCCGGAAGATCCTTTAGGATTTTTGTAAGTGATATGAAATTATTCCTGAAGCTGTTATTGCCATTAATCTTTTTATTTTTATTTTTCTGTAACTGTTTAGTAAGAGGTTCTGGAAGCGGTTGTTCTCACAGTAATTGTAGTTACACATAAAAACTAAACTACCAGTTTACACTTGTTGATGGCAAATGATGGTCTTCCTTAGTTCATTTAATCTTGCATTAAAATGTCAGTCATTGTTTTAGTTAGGCTTGGACTCTAATATATGGAAATATACACTCATTGCCCACTTTGTTAGGCACACATATTAGACTGCTTGTCAGTATAAATATTAAAGCCACATTTGCCATCACATGGCAGTAATTCAGTGCATTTAAACATATATAGACATGGGCAAGATAGCCTGAAGTTCAAATCAAGCATCTGAATAGAGAAGAAAGGTGATTTAAGTGACTTTGAACGTGGCATGGTTGTTTTTGCCACACAGGCTGGTTTGAATATTTCAGAAACTGCTGATCTACTAGGATATTCCTACACAACTATCTAGAGGTTTTACAGAGAGTGGCCTGAACAAAAGAAGATATCCAGTGAGCCACAGTTCTCTGTGTGAAAATGACTTGTTGATGCCAGAGGTCAGAGGAGGATGGCCAGACTACTTTGAGCTGATAGGAAGGGTTGAAGAGCATCTCTGAATGCACAACACATTAAACCTTGAAGGCGATGATACTGAGGCCAAGAATATAGCCTAGAGAACATGAAAGCATGAATCCATCTTGCCTTGTGTCAACAGTTTAGCCTGCTGGTGGTGTAACAGTGTGGGGAATATTTTCTGGTCAAACTCTGGGCAACCTTAGTAACAAATGAGTATCATCGTTTAAACTTCACAGCCTGCCTGAGTATTGTTGCTGACCCTGTCCATCCTGTTATGACCAGAGTGGTTTCTTTACATGACAATGAGTTCACCTCCAATCACCAGAGCTCAGTCCAATAGAACACCTTTGTTTTGCAGTGCAACGGGAGGTTTGCATCATAGATGTGCAGCGGATAAATCTGAAGCAGCTGTGTGATGCTATCATGTCTCGTGTCAATATGGATCAACATTTTTTAGAAATGTTTCCAGCACCTTGTTGAATCTCTGCCATGATTAATTGAGTCCGTTCTGAGGATGAAAAACGAGTTCCAACCCAGTGCTGATAAAGTGTCCGTTGTGTCAACAGTGATACATTTTCAAAAAACATTTGAACTAATGAAGCTAGTCATGCTATGTTTGATGGAGAAAAGCTATTACATTTGCTCTCACACACATCTTTATGCTACTATTTTCTTCATGTTATTCAAATTCTTGAAAAAATGCCACATGATGGCCAACAGTTTGGTTTTGATTTCAGTTTTTTTTGTCTCTTCATCCACAGGCACCAAAAATGAGTAATCTCAGTAGAAGCAAGTCACTCGGGGCTTTAACGTTAATATCCACTGACACACTGCCCACATACATCACAGACACTGTGAGGAAGCGCTCATTGGCCATCAGGTGAGTTGGAATATTTATGGATGACAGCAGATCTTGTCTCAGTGTATCCTAAAAGGAAAAAAAAGACTTCATTATTGACGTATTCATGTGCAATAAATTTGTTTTTTCAGTAAGGATAAATGAGATTAATGAGGCTAATCTGTCCTTCAGTTAGTAATGCTGGTGTTCACTCCGGTGCTATTAAGCTTTTAACAATATAATGTCAGACACTTTGAAATAACCAAATAGAAAGTGGTTTGAGTTACATAATAACCGTGTAATCAGTATACACCACATTAATATACGAAGCTGATAGAAACACTATTTAAGTCTCAGGCCGTGTGTATGAAAAAATAGCCTATTTTGATATAATCTGTTGTCTACCAGATTAATGGAGGATTTTTGGAGCTGTTCAGTGAAAAGCCCTTTACTTACTTTCGCTAATGTCATGGTAAGCTGTGTGGCAGGCTAGGTTAGGACCCAAACGCAGGACTCAGAAACCAAAAGCTTAACTTCATAAATCTTTATTGCTGGAAAATACAAATGAAAACTAAGCACATGAACGCTGAAAGAAAGAAACAAAAGATGAACTAAACATGACAACAAACAACTAGAACCTGGAGCTTATGCAAGAACACACAGCAAGTGTGGAGAACGCGACAGCTAACAGAAGGTGACTGAGGACTTAAAAACACAGGCAGGATAATGGGAGGATTTGCAACAAGCGGGAGACACAGCTGGACCTAATCTGACATGACGAGACAAAGAAAAGGAAAACTCAATACACTGAACACGGAACAAAGATTATCAAAATAAAAGAGGAAGCGTGACAAATGTGTAGACGAAGATACGCGAGCGTCACAGTGTGACTGGGGGGAATGAAAACAGAGACAAGACTAAGAAAACACAGGATGAGACTAGACACTGAGGGAGACAGAATATAATCCCAAAGAACTGAAGGAAAACAGAAACACACCCCAAACATGTTGAAAGAATAACTAAGAACCTAAGAGCTACAACCTAACAGAAACAAAATGATCAAAAGAGAGCACTAAAGTACAAGAAAACCAAACATAGATCACTCAAAGAGAATAACTCAACTATTACAACCAAAACAGAACGCTCCAAAGCATAAACCCTGGATCACTGACAGCTAAGACCTGATTTAGACATCTCTATGTAAGTGCCCGACATCGTTGCTGGCACTTATGCTGGGACCTTTATGGGTCTCCACTCTTAGCTGTGGTCAGTTTGTTTGGGGAGGACAAACGTATATGTCCCTCTAGTTTTTCCACTTCTTTGTGCATTCCCTCACATCCATTCCGATTTCTGCAGTCTTCCTCCAGGAGTTTGTGACATTTGTGAGTCCTTGTGTTGATGCTTCAATTATTGTTCCTCATAGTGGGACAGTGATCGTTATTCTCTCAGGGATAAATTGAAAAACTTTGGCGGAAAAGTAGCTGGAAGTGCACCAGAGGACCCGAGGGTGCTGAACAGGACAGTCACAGTTGACCTGATGTGTACTGATGTTCACCTTCTGGGGAGGTGAACACCGGGTTGCTCTTAGAGTTTCAGAGTGGTTTATGATTACCACGTAGCTACGGTGACTCAGTAAGTCAGCATGGACCACTGGGGAAAAAATTAACTTGGCTCTATATAGTTTCAACACCTAAACCATGAAATGATCTGAAATGCAGACAATTTTTGCCTGAACAGAACATCAATGGAGATGAGGGATAGTCAGAATCAAGAGAGTTTGAACTGGTTGAGGAACTACCAAATGAGATCCCAAGCAATGAAGGAGAAAGTAACCCTCCATGCAAAGTTACTGGACCCACGCAGCAGCTTGAAAGAAGTGTATGACGAGAAACTACAGAACTATCGGTGAGTTCTGTATAAGTACGGCTATTTATTCTGCAGTTTTACATTTCATGTCACAAGAACCACACATGCCTGCTACAATAGTTAAAACTATCATCTCCTCTTACGTGAAGGGAGGCTGATCAACAAAGAATGAGGGATTACATGAGAGAATTACGGGAAATGAAGGCCCGAGTTAGTGAACGCCCTTATCTGTTTGAACAGGTGAAACAGGTAAGGAATGCCTGAACATTACTACATGCGTTAGGCGACATACGTTCAGGAATCTAAGTCTGAGTTTTCACTGGCAGAGAAATGCGAAAGCTCACGCAGAGCAGACATACAGAAGCAAACTGAAGAAAGCCGGGCTGAAGGAGCAGTTCATTGAAGAAAATGGAGACGGGCTCATATCCGAGGATGACCGCAGCACTGAAGACGACATTCGAAGCAGGTATGCAGCGTGAGAAATTGTAGCAAGTTTTGTTCATCCTGTGAGTAATACCACTGTGTCCGGTAAAAATATGAATAGCACTGCTGCTGGGAGAGCCAAGGACTTCATGTGGTTTGGTCATGTTGCATTACATAATTTTCTGAGCTTGCTCTACAGTCTTTAGAGAAAAAAAAAGACCATTTCCGTAGCCAAGTAAAAGTTCGATGTAATTACAATATAGTCATTTTCTAACCCAACATGTCTGATTTAGGGAAGAAAATGGAGGAGACGGGGAGAAAATTAAAGATGTGGGAGAGAAGAGCGTGAAGTCCAAAGGGGAAGAAATGCCATGATCAAAAAGGTTCAGGCGGCACAGAGTTTTATGGCCTCGCCACTAGAAAACAACACCGTCCTCAAAAATGATTCATGTCGCTGCTGACTGTCCGCACCAAATGTTTGATAGTTTAAGATGAGCTGCTATAAATCACGAAATCGCAAAACAGCTGGAATTTGCAATCACAAATGGAAAAACTTTATAAAAATGTACATAAGTGATTGCTGTTGGTTTTACAACACTTTCCCCAAGGAATATGTAAGCTGTAGTTTTGAAGATGATGAGCATGTTGTTGCCAGAATAAATGGTTCAAAAATAAACTGAGAAAACCAGTTGAGCCCAGTTTGTCTGTAGCATTAATCAGTCTCCGTGTTAAAGAGACAATACTTAAATTTGCTTTAATGTAAATGCTTATATTCTAATGCTTACAGTTGCATTTTACTTTATTATTATTATTTTTTAATTCATGTTTTTACATGTTTCTAATGGCCCGTAAGAACACAGGGCATCTGACATTGGCTTTTCTTAGATTGTCGAGTTAAAGTTCCCAGTTATTTCTACAGCCACAGTGCCACCTAAATAAACAGTCCTTACCATGCATCTGCATTCACACAAACCATCTCAGTGGTCTGCCTGCACATCCACATCAAATACTCTTACACACTGGCCTCGCTGTATCTTGTGCTTTGACAGCTGACTGCCAGGAATTCGAGACATCGAGACAATTTTCCTTACCAACCACATGGGAGCGTTTGAATATTTTTACAAGCATAATCAATGGAGATCAGTGCACGCCCTTATGGTTTTGTTGGCTGTTGTGCCGTGCTTTGGAGTCAGTGTAGTAAATTCACATTAGAAAATATTAAAATTCATTAAGTGGTATCACTAAGCATGGTTTAAAACATAACACTTAGATAGGAGTTAACATAGTCTATGCATCTAGCGTGCATATTTATGCTGCACGAACTGCATGCAGCCAGCTGAATATTACTACAGTGAGCTGTAGTAATATTCAGCTGGCTGTCTTCAGATTTAAATATATTTGCATAATTGCAGTAAAGATATACCATGGCGACGAGGCTCGTGACCTCTAAAATACTACATGGTGCTTTTTTCTTAGCAGCGTTGCCTCCACATTAGCCATGGAATCTTGATAAGTTTTCAAGATTTCCGTCTGATTAATTTGCTTTCTAACCTCTATCTAACTCAGACCCACGAACTGCCAAACAAGTCCAGGCCCTTTTGGACTCCTTATATGGTCAAGTTCCTGGGCCAGTGTGAAAGAAGGGGAGTCTTGTGTGATGTTTGATGGATGCATTGATTTAACGCAATTAATGAACAGGTACATTTTCTAAATACATCTTTATTTATTTTCCCACTACTAACTTATTAACATTTCTTTAAATGCTAGATTGAGCACTTGTATAAATTAATGTAACAGTTAATTAGTGTTTAATTGTTATTTCCTTAAGTGGGAGGAGCGACTACCTATATAGGCGCAAGAGCCCAGCGCAAAATTGTTTCTCAGCAGTTTGATTTAGTTTTGGATCATCATCTTTAAGGTGGGGCTATTTTTCATTTTGTTTTCTATTAAATGTTTTTATCTTCAGTTTGACTGATCAGTCTGCACTATAAATATGGCGCAAAAATCCACTGCTGTGAAGAAAAAATGGGGAATAATAAGAGACCAGCCTGTGGAGCTGTCGGCAAGCCTGTTGTTTGTGCCTCTGCCGCTCAGCCATCCCTCACAAATACAGAGAAGGAGAAAAATCCAAAATGTTGTCACATAATATGTAATAAATAATAATCAGACAGTCGCTTCTTTGAAAGCTCAAATATCACAGGATCAAGCTTCAAGGGCTACATCCTGTCAGGTTGTCATGGGAACCATGTATCCCTCCTCACTCTGCCACTGTAGTCCATTTAGGAGAAAGCTGCGCACCTCTGATTCCCCGATGCAAAGCTCAAAGCAAAACAAATTGCTTTCAACCTGTTAGATAATGTCTGAGCGGGAACCTGCATCGGTGAAACGCGATGGAGCAGGCGGCTGTGACATCTATTTAAACAAACTGCAGCCTCAGATATGTGTGGAGGCTGAGAAAGAAAGAAACACATCCCATTTAAATTAATGAGAGGCTGCACGCTTGGCCGCTGAATGTTATGATCGCGCTGTTTAAGGAGTGGCTCTGCTCAGCAGATGAACAATATAATTTCACCGAAGTGGTGTGTGCAGGTCTCTTATTACTCTAGCCGCTGTGCAGTATTAAAATTCCCACACATTTCATTTTTCAAATGCATGTGCTGCAAAATGTAGGCAGTTGGGGACACATCCGAAAATAGATAATGTGGGCCTTAAATGGATTTTACCTGCTTTACCCAGCAATTGCACTGCACAGCATTTTTGCTGTTGCTGTTTTCTTGCTTATTTTCACTTGATTACAACTTAAAAATCCAGTGGCTAATTTTTTTTGGGTTAAATGCAGTGCATGTTATGCGTGCAAGCAGCATCTCTGCATGTCTCAGTCCTCGGTTCACCTGCAGGAGGAGCTGTGTCTCGCTGCAGCTTATCTGGAGCAGCAGAGAGATATCCCTCTTTTTCTCCTTCAGCGGCATGAATAATATCCCCTGAGCTGGAGAGAGAGCATATCAAGAGGCAAACAGGAAGGGGAGAGAGAGAGATAGAAGCCTGTGTGACAGATAAGATTGTGGCACAACTTGTCTTCCTGACTGCACCGTGAGCTGGGGAAAGAGAGGAACAAGTGCACCAGAGTGTCAGGCAAGGCTTCTGCCTGCACACATAAACACTCACAGACACACACACACACAGAAAAAGACAGACCCCACAGCACAGAAGCACCAGAAGGAGTTCAGAGAGAAGACTGACCTCAAAAAGGTACAGTATGACTGTGTGTCTCGAGCTGTGCTGAGCTGAGCGTCTCTCCTGCACCAGTGTCCCCACCCTTACACTATGTTAGCAAATTGCTCACCTGATGCTCAACTTTGTTTTGCAGGTGGATTGGCAGAAGTTTTGTCTGTGCGTTCCCTCGGATGCTATGGCCGTCCTCCAACTGATCGTTTAGAGGAGTTGAAGAACTTGTCTTGTTATTGCAGCCTGAGGTAGCATGGAGGAGCTGTCGACGAAAGACAAGGAGCTGATACGAGACAGCTGGGAGAGCCTGGGCAAGAACAAAGTTCCTCATGGTGTCGTCATGTTCTCCAGGTAATTTTCTATCATGATCAGCACGACATAAAAGGAGGCTGTTGTTTAATTCTTTGCGCTGGAAGAAAAGATCAAATATAAAAGCACTCAAAGCATAAGTGATAGGATTGTGTATTGTTGTTACCTAATAGCAGCAGTGTAAATAAATGTAGCACAGGTGTATATCCTTTCCTGCACACTTTCCACATGAACCACGGACCGGAGGCTTGACTTGTTGCTTGGCGACAGACTGCAATAATCCTGCAATTTACTCTGAGACAGCTGCTGCTAAATCAGACAGGGGATATGTGTAGATGTTTGCTTTGTAGACTGATTTTTATCCCTCTGTGAATATTTGAGGCTACACCATGTGTGCACACCTATAGAACAGCGTTGTATTTGTCTGTGTTAGACTGTTTGAGCTGGACCCTGCGCTCCTCAATCTTTTCCACTACGGTACAAACTGCGATTCCACACAGGACCGCCTCGCCAGCCCCGAGTTTCTGGAACATGTCACCAAGGTGAGCTCTGTTCACCGCATTAACCACCACAAGTACACAGACACGTTAAAGTTTCGTTTGTGGACAGTTGCGATGGCTCTCTGTTTCTCTTGTGGCCGTGGCCTCAGGTGATGCTTGTGATCGACGCGGCCGTCAGCCACCTGGATGACCTTCACTCCTTGGAGGACTTTCTGCTCAACCTCGGGAAGAAGCATCAGGCAGTGGGAGTCAGAACGCAGTCATTTGCCGTAGGACCAACATCTTATCGCACAACTCTGCCAAAGCAATTTCACGAGCGAATGAGCCGTGAACACTTTCTTCTTCTCTTTTTTTTTTTCCTGTGTGTTTTGCAGGCGGTGGGTGAGTCCCTTCTCTACATGCTGCAGTGCAGTCTGGGCCCGGCCTACACGGCACCGCTGCGTCAAGCCTGGCTCAACATGTACAGCATTGTGGTAGCAATGATGAGCCGAGGGTATGCCGAAAATGGCGAAGACAAGGCCGACTGAGGCGCCAGTAGTTGTCAAATCATCAAGTTGGTTGCCATGGAATAAGGTTGTGTAACTTGCAGCATTGTGGCTTCAGCTGCTGTACATTTGCTCTGTGAGTGGGGTCGCATAGCGTAGCGAACGTGTGATATAGTTACACATTTTTCAGTCGGACCAGCGAGTCACAGAGCGTGTTTTCTTTGCTGTGGATGTTTAGCTACCAGGCAGTGCTGTTTGTACAGTTTCAGAGTGTAAGCGGACTGTAATCTGAATGCCTCACACTGAGAAGAAACACTCGGGAAACTGTGGAAGGGTTTTATTTTGTATATAATGGCTTTGATATATTTACTCAAATGATAACAGTGACTGTAGTGGTGTTTGTGGTGTATCTTAAAAGAGTTGCACACTTGTGAAACACTAGCTGTTATTATGATTAGACATCACACACTGCTCAAACTGTGATGGTTACTGTGGCCAGCAAGGGCAGCTCTTTATCTAACTGGAACACAGTGATACTTAACAGAACGTGTGGGACAATGCAATGTGATTTTTCAGAAGAATATCAAAACTGTGTGTTTTTTTAAAATCGATATTACATTTCATGTCTTTTGAGTGACTTTGTCGTTTAACTTTTAAGCTGCTAGGATGAAGAAAAAACAGTTTTTTAACATTTTATTCAATAGATTCTTGACAAGAACTGTTTTACTCTCTCTGATAGCTTTCTTTAGTTATCCACGACTGTTAAGGCGTCCAAGTGCACCTTCCCCGACGTGGCGTGCGATGCGCTCCTCAGTCGAGGGTGTGAGTATTTCAGTAAGCTTCTGATGACTGTTAAACTAAACTTTAACTAAAAGACTGTTATATGACTTTAAGAGACTGAAAGTAAAATGGCATCTTGGAGGACTTGTAACATCTTTGTTCCTTGGCTATCAGTTTCCAGTTAATCTTAGTGTAAAGTAGTAATGGTGTATCGTAGTTGCTTAACTTATCAATGCTTATTAACTGCGATGATGTGGGTACTATTACCTCAGCTTTACAGGTGACAGGGATCAGTGGCCTGTTTTTCTCCAACTTAAGAGGTTCTGTGAGGAAGTGAAGCTGGAAATAAATATTTGTTTTGACTTCAGAAACCAAACCAACTTAAGTGATGACAATTTTACATTTAAATTATTGACACAAAACAGATGATACAGAGAAACTGTGCTTGACTGTATGTATGTGTGTAGTATTTATGCTGCCATAACGCTGTATGTATCATCAGTTATTTACATCTATAGCCAAGTAACTTAGCAACAGTGTGCCAAGTATAAGATAATAACACCACACAACTGTAAATCCAAGCTGCTGATATGTGTTTTTCCTCGCTTCAGTTTATATTTACAAAGTTTATTTTTATATTCTGAATTGTATGTGCAGTGAAAGAGCATTGATTTTTTTCTTGTCATATACAATATGACCTTCAGATACATTGTACTGTGTAGATTTCGGATAATGAACCCAATACAAGAAAACAATGTGGCAAATCTGTTACTTTTAATCAGGTTTCAGTTCAAAGAATAGCAGATATATAACCGCTATATTAAAAAAGATGTGTAGTTATTATAGAAGAGTATAAGAACAGGGCTTTTTTATTAATATTATGTGTTTCCAGGCTGCAGGTATAATGTTTGTACCCTGGTTGTGTAGGTGCTGTGTCTATTGTCTTTCTTTTCTTAGTCTCAGTACGCAGCCCTATGCAGGTTGTTGTTCTCCGTGTTTTTAATTACCCGACAGTAAGTATTTTCAGCTGGCACAGCTGGCGTCTTTTTAACATCCAGATGTGTATATATTGGCTGTCTCGCTGTCTACCTCATCATTATCAGCTGCTACGCAACAGCGATGACTTCACCTAGTTATCCTTCAACCAAAAATTATTATTACAGTTAATACAAGCGCACACTCTTTGTAAACTGGATTCCATCTTAAACTTTAAATATGTCATGTGCTTACTTGAGGCTAAATAAAGTGATCTGTGGGTATTTTACTGCTTATTGAAGTCAGTGTGTTTTCCTCCTTGTCTTAAATGTGTTGTCACGGACTGATTACGATCGCAACACAGCGGTCAGGTTTTGAAATCAGTCACACAATGCCTGATTTGCTTCCCACTGACAGCCCATCTCTCAGTGTTACATAAGATCCAAGCGTCGAATGGCTCATCGCCCCCCTGGCTTCCGAGACGAGGGCGACTTCAGCCCACTTACTCATGCAACTGCACAATGTCACCTCAAGTATGTTTTCAGAAATTCACAGTATCCATTGTGTTCTTCACAATTTGGATCACTTTATCTTTATTTTCCTTTATGCTTTCCTTCAAAAACGAGCAGAACTGTGCAGATTTTGGATGCGTTTCTACTTGAATATCATCTAAAGCCAGAGTGATCAGATGAGTGGGGGCAGGCAGGAAGGTTATGATGAGTTACACACATATCAGCTCATTTCTCTTTTTTCTGTTGTGTCACTGTGAAAGTCGCTGTCTGCTCGGCTGATGGTGGAGCATCTGACTTGGAACTTACCCGTCTGTCTGCACTGCCAACAATATCCTTACCCTCTCTGCAAGAGTCTGCTGGATTTGTGTTGGCCTCTTGCTCTTGCAATATAAAAACCAAAACTGAACTTCATGCTCTCTCTCATCCCCTGGTAATGGATTGCAACAAATTTCAATAAACTCACATTGACTATATGTTTATTTCCTTCATGTTTTTTTTTGTTCCTCTACTGCTACAGACTGACCTTGTAGCTTTTTGCTCTGAAGGCTGTCATCTGGGGAAAAAAAAGTCTGCGAGAAAAGACAACATACATATTTTTAGAAAGTCTGCAATGTGTTTTGGAACAAAAAAAGAGGGGGGGGGGGTATTCATTGTTGTCATGGCAACTGTAAGGTGATGGTTGTATATATGTGCGTTTTTGATGAAGGAGAAAAACGTTGCATTGCTCAATCACTCACTCATCGTAAATCCTACAGTGGAGAGGTGTAGACAGTGACTGTGCATGTGAGCTCGGGCTAATAAGATTTGCTCCGATGGCTCTCTGGGAGACTGCAGCACAAGTCTGCCAAGCAGCCATCACAAGCATGAGAATGAGCTATCTGTCAGCAGCTGCTGAACAGCTACTCCTACTAAGAAGTAGTCTTTGAATTCCCTTTTCTGCCTGTCTATGGATCAGGCTCATTCCTGTGAAAGATGTAGCGAGAGATAATCTAAACAGTCAAACCTATAGTGTGACTAGAAAACAGATGGGTACTGTAGTTTCTCAAACAGGATAGTGGATTTATTTGGGATCGTGTGTAGCTGGTGAACAGTACAACTTGGGTGTACTACATCCTATTTACACACGATTGATCAACATCAGCAATTGAATTTCTGATGTCTTCTACAATTGGTAGTCCAGAAATATGACAAAGGGTATATTCTGAAATGGCAACCTCCATGGGTGATCAAACCAACTGTCACTAATGGTCTTTTGAGTTGCCTCCAAATTCAGTCCCCGCAGACCCATATATTTAATGTTATAGACTGTATATAAAAGATGGACTTGGCCATCAACCATTTAGCACTTTGGCTGGTGCCATGTTGGCTCTTTCTATCCAGAAATGGCCACATTGGGAAAAAGGGTGGAGTGCTGAGTCAGCAACTGTTGCTGGGAAGTTTGGTTAGCACAATCATCTCTACGGTTTACAGAAAATGGTCTGACAAAGGAAAAAATATCCAGTGAGCGGCCATTCCCTGAGCCTTGTTGATGTCAGAGGTCAGAGGAGAATGGTCTTACTCCTTTTAGATGATAAGAACCGCTGAACCACTTGTCACAACCAAGATGAATGCACATTTGCAAACCTTGAAGCAGATGGGAAACAGCAGCAGAAGATCACAGTGGGTGCTACTCCTGTTAGCTAGGAACAGCGAACTAAGGCTACAATTCACACCAGCTCACCAAAATTGGATAACCAAAGACTGGAAAAGCATTTTCTGGTCTGATGAGTCTTTCTGCTGTAACACTTGGTTGCTTGCCTTGTATCTTCTATATATATCTGTATGTTTTCTTGGCATATTTTGGGCCATGTATGTCAACTGAGCATGATTTCCCTGTTAACGCCTAGTGTATCATATTTAAGACAGACTGTTTTTTGTGAGTTTTTGAGACTTCTGCATTATCAGTGTGATTCCCCCCTTGAAAAAGATAAATAAAGAAATAGACAGGCATAGTAAATATGGCACAAATTAAAAGTCATATGGAAATTCAAATTGAATTAACCATCTGACAAATTTGTCAGATGGTTCAATAAACTCTTCATTTTCAAAACAATTGAATTTTCAGGCCATCATTTAATATTTTGGGCTTTAAAGAGTTAAACCTATCTTTTTCTGACCATGTCCATCCCTTTGTGACCACAGTGTGCCCATCTTCTAATCGCTGCTTTCAGCAGGTGAATGTGCCATGTCACAAAGCTCAGATCATCTCAAACTGGTTTCATGAAGATGAGAACAAGTTCACTGTATTCTAAAGGCCTTGGTAAATACCTGGATCTCAATCCACCTTTGGGGTGTAGTGGAACGGGAGCTTCACATCATCGCTGTGCAGATTTTGTGTGATGTTATTATGTGAAAGGTATATTACCCATTTAGACTATATGAAAGTGTAACCCCATTAGTTTACAAGTGTTTTTGTGAGTTTCTTCTTCTTCTACATCATTAATGTAGAACACACCTTAAGTCCTAAAAATAAATTGATCAATACATTTTTAAATGGAGCAAATAGGATACAAATTTAAACGTATATATGCAAATGAATATTTAATTATTTCTTTAATTTGTCACAAAATCTTTTGAAAATTTGAATTCTCTGGCAAAGAATTTATTATATAGGGCGTGACCTCTTTTTGTGACATCAAGTCACTTGACATTACTGCTGCAAGATACTTCAAATTTGATACCAAGTAAATACAGGGCCAGTATTGCAGATACCAATATTGATATTGTTAACCAAAAGAGGCAGGGGAGGGCAGTGTGTCATGATTTATGAAATAAATCATCATCAATTTGCAAATTCTGAACACATTCTGAACAAATCACTGTGATTTTTACCATACTTAATTTACCATACTTTCAGCTATTCATGTTTTTTAGAAACTGTTTTTTCTTTTGGAGATCTGGAATTTAAATGCACCTGTTTCCAAAGCACTTTGGTTCAGTTTCTGTTGTTTAAATGGGCTATAAATAAAACACAGTTTGCTGTCAACACAAAAACATTCAGACATTTTTCTTAGTGCGTATTTAACACAGTTCAGTGGGATGCATACTGAACTTAAAGGATAGAAAAATGTAATGTAATTATTACATATTATATCAATATTTGGATCGATCCGCCCACCTCTGCTTCACATTTGTTTGGCTTCCTCAGCTTAGATGTCTCGATCTGTGAACTGGGCTCCCTTACTGTGTTGGTGTTGTTGCATTATAATGCCAAATTCAAAATGCGTGCTCCAGTTGTGGTAAAGATTGAATTAAAAAAAATGCTAATTAGCAGTCTTTGAGCACATCTATAAAACCAGGTTTGGCAGCAGCTATTCCCAGGCTCCGACACAATCTGTGTATGCCCTGAAACCCTGAGTGATTAGCATCTTTGATGCCAACAAATGTTATGTAAAAGAAATGTATTGTAGACCTCTTCAGCCATGTAAGGCTTTCCCTGTTTCCCTGAAACATTGCCTCAGATAGAAAAACAGTCAGCAGAGGGTTTAATCTGAAAGTCGAGAAAGACGCTGTGATGTAACTGAATATTGAGCTGCTGCTAACAGGTCCTTGGTGGTGGTGGTGGTGGTGGTGGTGGGGGATTGTTCTCTGAAAAAGGTTCACCCTTAAACCAACATGGAAAACAAAAGGTCTCTACGGTGCTATTAAATTTGAAACTTAATACTGGACAAAAACCATGTTTAGAAGAAGATTGTGAGAAGAGCTGGAAAGTACAGCCACTAAATCGACATTGTGGTAATTGTGTTTTGCCAAGGGGAACAATGAACGTTCTTATATAAGTCAGTTGGATACTATAATATACTCTAGGGGACTTAAAATACTAACTTTTTGAGCTGCGTTTGTATGTTGACTCAAAGCCATATGGGAGTGACAATATGGTTGCAGCAGGAGGCAGAGACATTTTCTATTCTAAGCATCTGGACAGGGGAAAGCAGATGGCAGACCACAGACCCAGAGGAATTCACCTTTCTCTGAGAATCATGCCATCAGCAGTTGCCACAGGTGACGACGGAAATGTCATCCGTGGCATTTCCTCTCTCTGTCTTCTTTTGTGACTGTGCAATGAAGGAGTATCGTGCACGGTGGAAGTCTGGTATTTTTCCACTCTGCAAACTGTTTCATACAGAGAAATTCAACCAATCCAGTCAGTGCAAGATGGTTCATACATTTTCATTATTTTGATAGAAAAACATCTTTAAACAGCACAAGAATTTCCACTGTGGTTCGATTATGAAATTTACTCCTATATCCACACTCTGATGTGGTTTCAGGGCAAGTGAGCTCTCTAGTATGTACAGGTAACTGTCCAAAAAGTCATTTGTGTGAAGACCTTCAGTATGGGTAATAAGCCTGGAAATGAGAAGAAACACTGTTATCAGCTGGTAGATTTTAAATGAGTAGCTTAACTTTTTACACAGTTTCCTCCCAAGAATTAGATGGGATACTGGATGTGTCCATTAAAGCTGCCCTTACCTTAGCTTAAGAGAATAAGAGCAGATGATATCCACATTATTTTCTAACATAAATAAAAATATTTCCTAAATATCAAATGAACATTTGAAAGTACTGTGCAAAACATGTTTTTGCACATTTCCTAAAGGAATCGTATTCTTATACCAGCGCACTCACAGCGGCTCTTCTATTTTCCACATGAAGTCTGACTCACTGTGTCTGAAAAAGCTTCCATCACAGACCACAGCAGAGAGTAACAAGAAGTTCATGGCACAAGATGAGTGGATTGAGCTGAATTAATTTTAATCTCAGATCACAGCACTTCACTTATAACAGATGAAAACTCATTAGCCTGACAGAGATCAATCTTGAACACAGCCTGTCCCTAAACCTCAGACTTCTTGGAGATAATAACAGCCCACTTTTACAGCAGAATAAAATCTGAAATAATGTACTTATGATACACATATTTTATAAACGAAGAGCAAAAAGCATCGGGCACGTCTGGAAACCCAATAGACCTCGGTTGGCCAAGCTGACTGCACATGAACAGACATGTCCGGATGCAATAAAACTAGTAAAGCATGGGAACGGACAATCCCTCTTCGCATGGCCATTAGAGCTAAGAATACCCTATTAGCTTTTATTTTGTATTTTTCAAAGGAAAGCACATTTAATGATCTGTGAAACGGGCTTCTGGAAGAGAAAGCCATGGGACATGTTTGCAGTTTGGAGACTGAAATTTTGAGATGCTCTTTGATGTTCTGTTTTTTTAAACTTCATGATCCTCTGCAGTGGCCACTTCATCTGCGCTCTGCTGCTAGCTTTCATCTACTTTATACAGCATAAGCTACTACAATTAGAGTCCCTGTAAAACGAGCAAAATACATGTCACTTTATAACAAAAGGTGCCATTAATGTTATATAAAGCATGACTATAAGTATATCATGATACACTCTCTCAGACAGAACAGAAAACCGATTATAACTTACTCTACTTAACAACAAGGAGCTACCTAACCCATAGCAGTCACTGTTAATCAAAGACAAACATTTAGAGAACCCCGTCATACATACGTATGATCCAAAAATAAGGTAACCGAGGAATAAAAAGGGCTTGATTGAAATCAGTGACAAGGCACAAACAAGTACACAATACAAAATATTGATACAACTACAAGCCACGCGCTCATTCTTAACCTCGCAATTAACCATTTTTATGACATTCACTTGCTTTCCTATTCTACAGCTTTTGATCCCATCACTTGGTCTTCAAGAACAGATGAGGTTTGCGCACTGGTCAGTGATCTGTTCGTCTTTAGGACTTCCTGTCCCACGAGTACGCAGGATGGTGTAAGCTTTGAATGAATGGATGACAGCTGAGCCAGTTAATATGCTGATGAAGATCGTGTGATATATTCAAAAGCTCTAGATAAAGGTAGAGGACCTCGTGTGCAGATTGACTGTTAATATCTTAGTAGAATAAGCTCACATTGTATGTTTGTTTTATTCTGAATGAAGGACGCACTGGCTGTTAAAAAATTGAGTTTTGGGTTTGTTACAATTTTTATCTCTTGGTTGTTTCGTCCATGCAGCATATTTCAGGCCATGCTGGATTGTCACACAATAAGGGCGTTTTTTTTTCCCAAGGCACAGCAAAAGACATGAGTAAGAAATTAACATTCAGTCACATGAGAAAATCTTTGACCCGCTGTAAAGAGGATTTAAAAGAAAAACAAAAAGAACAAAAAAACCAACAGATTGACACAAAAAACATGAAGTTTAGCACATATGAAATGCATACCTCATTTAGACGATATATAATTAACATGCAGTGACGTGTTACATAGCATATGTCAACTGAAAACAGCATGATAGTGCTTTATTTTACTGTTTGTCTTTGCAACATAACAAAACCTAATTTCAGCAATGACCTATTTGACCAACATCAAAAAAACTGGAAAATTTTATAAAAGCTTTTGAGTTTAGCAAACTTAGCAAAACCGAAAAACTTCTTCTGGAGATTTCCATGTTGTTCTCCTGCAGTGGCACAAAACAGACTCCATGGCATATTTGGAAAATGATGTAATTTTAGGATGCGCTTCTATTATACTCCATTTCTTCACAACTTAAAGGAACAGCTTCACATTTTACAAAACACTTTCTTGCCTGCACTTTGATGTATATATTAGTACCATAGCAAGTTAGCTTAGCTTAGCAGCAACACACCATAAAGCAAAGTCTCTGCTACTTTTAAACCAGTCTCTGGTTTAAAACCAGAAACTAGCTGTTTCCCCTCCTTTCAGGTCTGTATGCTAAGCCAAAGATATTGTAATTTTGTTATGGGCTAAACGAACAGACTGCTAGCTATGCACAATGCTATACGGTCATGGTGAAAACCTTAAATGATCTACAACACATGGCATATTACACTCAGTCGTTACTGATTAACATAAGCAATGCCAAAATGCAGAAGCAGTGTAAGAAAGTACACCCTTACTGCTTCCTTAGGAATTAAAAGAGAAAGTAGCAGTCAGGTCTTGCTAATCAATGCACTTGATTAACTGATCGTCAGTAAGTCTGACCAACTCGGTAAAAGCAGAGATTTTGACAGTTTGCTGGTCTGGAGCATTCAGATGTGTGCTAATGCAATGCCAAGGAGGAAAGGCATCAGCAATGACTTTCGAGAAAGAACTATTGCTGCCCGTCAATCTGGGAAACGTTAGAAGTTTTTCCAAGCAATTTAAAGTCCATTATTCTACAGTGAGAAGTGAAAAACATTTAAGACAGTTGCCAATCTTCCCAGAAATGGACATCACAGCAAATTCAACCAAAGGTCAGACCATTCAATCAGAGAAACTGAAAAAAAAGACGCAAGAGCTACATCTCAGAGTGACCAAGTAGTGTTTGGGAAGTGTTGCCAGGGGAAAGTCTCTTGTTTCTAACAAGAACATGGCAGCACAGCTTAGATTTGCCACATTGCTTCTGAACAAACTGTGAGACCCCTGGATCGATGTCCTTTGAACAGATGAGACTAAAGTGGAGATGTCTGGCCTCAATCCACAGTGAAAACCAACCACCTCAACTAATTGTAATGGAGGGATGAGGATTTGGGTTTGCTTTGCAGCTAAAGGGATCTGGGTATGTTAGAGTCACATATGAGGCCATCTGGTCGACAGCTAAAGCTCGACCAAAAATGATTTGCATAATAGGCCAATGATCCAATACAAAGCAACAAATCTACAACAGAATGGCTGAAAACGAAAGCAATCAGTGTTGGCCCAGTCAAAGACCAGACCTCAACCTGAATGAAATGGTGTGCATAAATGAATACCTCAATAAACTGAAACAACTCTGTAAAGAAGAGTGAGCTATTATTTCTCCAGAATAATATGAGAGACTGATGCCATCGCACAGAAAAGAATGACTGGGCTCCTACAAGCTACTGAATCATGACATGGATTTAGTTTTCCAGAGGACTGCTTCTGCATTTTTGGCTTAGATTTTTTTTAAATAAATAATGACTTGTTGTAATATGTCATGTGTTGTTCATCCTCGGTTGTATTTATCCAATTTTGTTACCTTATAAAGACACAACTTTTTTATTATGTCCTGATAAATAAAACCTCAGAACTGAAAGACATTTAGTTTGTTTTTGCCATGACTCTGTACTTAACCAGTGTATACAAATGTCTCCCTGGGGCCAAGAGATCTAAATTTCAGAAGGTAAACTACAGGTTTTGTAAAGAAAACCAAGTGCCTGCCTATTTTCTGTGTAGACTAATCCAGACGCTACTCTACAGTGCAGCTACTGCACATGCATTCTTTAGGTGGACTTGAAAAAAAGTATTATAGAAATAACTACTTACCAGGGTGCCCGTGTGTCTACAAGTGAAGACAAGATTCTTGGCATCAACACCCCACAAAGTTACTGGTTCTGCCTGTAGGCTAGCCCTTTCTCCATGTTTCGAGTCCCCAAGTTTCAGTAACGTTACACAAAGACGTAACAATGCTAACAGTAAAGTGAGTTTGACGTTTAAAAGTACTTTCCAAACTATACCCTATATAATGCCCTCAGAGTATCTCGCTACGCCTACCAGAAAATTAGTGCACAATCAGTGGTCATTAGTTCCAACCTGTGCTAAGCTAAGCTAACAGGCTACATGCTTTATTTTCTTACCAAACTGTGAGCAAGAAAATAGATAGCAGATTTCCAAAAAGCTCAAGCTATTCCACTTTGACCATATGTACAGTCGAAACATAATTAGGTAAGGTTTTGATTAAGATGAGACATCTCTGCAAATCATTGTACATCCTCGATTCCTCCCGCCCCCAACCCAAAGCACAATATCAATGACACCAAAAATACTGTAGCAAAAATATCAACCTTATATTGATAATAGTTACAAGCTTCAGGTTGAGTCAAGCTGTTTGCGCCTCCGTTTAGAGCGTACATATATTACGGTACATCTCTGAGTTACATTTGGCCCTCCGTCCGTCTGTCTGCTGTCTCACTGCAGATGGCTTCACAACTAGCTGCCCTCACCCTCAGCCTTGCCGAGCTCTGCTACAGAGGAACCAGATATCACCTATGCCCAAACCCCTCTGTCAGTCTGTCGGGGCAAGCCTGTTCACACCACCCACTCTGATGGGAACTTTCGCCTCCACTCATTTCCAAGCGACACAGCATGGATAGAGTATCTCTGACTGAAACCATAATGCAGTTCTATTACAGTCTGCATCACTTGTAACCTTTTTAATTTGCAAATTAAGCCATAGAAGAAGACAGAGTCCGTATCAGCATCTGATCATTTAGCTAAAAGAATCTGTACATTTAGCTTGGTGTTATGTTCTGTTGAGCTGTGTCTGATGGGTTCGGCAGATTGTTTAGGCAAATGGCTTTCTTCTGCAACTGTGATGTTTAAGAGCATTTAGCTCCTGTATTCTCAGGCTCCGTTACTCTTCAGGCTCTTCAGCCTTACTAGCAAGCACAGTCTAGTCTCAGAGTCCGAGGCAGCAGCGTAGTTGGAGTCTGAGGTCAGTGGTGAAAACGCAGCATTGCGGCATTTAGTAATCTGTGTTCTTCAGCTGAAGGACACGTAGAAGTCAGTTTTGGGTGGAGATTTGGTGTTACTGGTAGCCCATGGAGCTGTCCATGAGCGTGGTGGAGCAATAGAGGTCTGGTGGGTCTTGGAGCTCAGTCTCATGGGTCTGGGTGTGTTCCCCCTCTCCTTCTTCTTCCTCCGCTGGCCCACGGTTTGAACTCTGAGAGCTGGCCATGGCGCCATAGCTGTGGTGGGCTGGGGAGGGCATCGGAGTCAAAGCCAGCTCTGGCTCCAGCAACACAGATGCCACAAAAAGCTGAGGGAAGCAGATCAATGCACATTTTGGAATTGTGTCATCCAGTAAATCACTTTATTCACAGGCAGTGTGTGCCTGGTTTAAAATGGAGATAAACAAGAGACCTTTCACATGCTATAACTTGCTTTGACCACTTATCTATCCCACATGGAGATGGTTCATCAAAAAGCTCTTTCAACTTCTTTCTCCTGTGAATTAACAGTTCAAACATCCTGAGCTTGTTACTATTCCCATGTCATGGATATTATATTGGTTGAGTTTTTGTTATGTCCCAATTAAGAGAAAAAGAGAAAAACTATGTTGTTATAAAGTCAAGATGGAACTTTTTAGTGATATATTTGATTTTATTTGGAATAACCCCAGTGCTTGTCTTCTGAGGTTGATTCTTTCACAACCTTAAGAGCATAAGAGCATATACTTCCTGCCATAAAAGACATCTACAGGAAGCGGTGTCTGAAAAGGGCTGGGAAAATCATCAAAGACCCCAGTCACCCATCACATGGACTCTTCACCCTCCTGCCCTCTGGGAGGCGCCACAGGAGCCTCCGGACTAAGACCACCAGGTACCGGAACAGCTTCTTCCCCACAGCTGTCAGACTCCTGAACTCTGCCTCCTGACATCTGACCCACGTTAAACTCATGGACTGAACATACACACACCCACAATGGACAACTGTACCCTCAAACACACAATAATAACATGGACTGAACCACCACTCACAACCACTAGCACTTTATATAGCCTCTGTAGAAACTATCTACACCCTCACTTACCTTAACTGCACTACTGTATAGCTCTGTGTAAATAATCATTCTGTACATTCGATAATCTTTAATCCTACAACTGTTTACAACTTGCATAGTTCCCATTTCTGTATAGCTGTATATCTCAGATTCTGTAAAGTTATTTATTTCATATTCTGTATAGTTTTTCATATTTATATCCTGTTCATAGCCTGCACATAGCTTGTACTCACTACAGCCTTTACATACTTAGTTATAGAATATTCACAACATACTTCATACCGTGTACATTATAACATACCATAATAGACCCATTTCTGTAGTATACTTATATATCTATACTATTGCTAATATATATTGTAATATATCTATATCACTAAAGCACTTCTGGATGGATGCAAACTGCATTTCGTTGCCCTGTACCTGTGCATGTGCAATGACAATAAAGTTGAATTCTATTCTATTCTATTCTATTCTATTCTATTCTATATGGCTCTCAGATCTCATGGAAAACTAAACAATTAAATCTCATTCAGTGGAAATCTCATCCAGCACACAATCCACTGATATATTAACTTAAATAACGTAAGCCTTCTCTGTCACATTTAGGTCTCTCTCCAATAATATGCTTTGGTTGTGTATTGGCCAACAGAGAAAGAAATGGTACTGTACACTGGAGGCGGTGGTGGATGTTACGGTACTCCTGTCTGCATCAGTGAGCGTCCCGTCTGGCTGATCAGACATCTGAAACAAAAGAGACAATGCATGGGAAAAATATTAGTTCAAATTCAGTATAAGTCATCTTCAGCTGATTTTGTCTCTGTGACACTTGGTGGCGCTGACCTGGTAGCTTGTTGACTTGTCTGGTTGCTTCCTAAGGCACAAGCGGAGGAGGTAACAGACAATGCAGAAGATGTGGGACACTAAAGTGAAGAGGGTGATCGGATGCATTGGACCTGTGACAGTGAAGGGGAAAAACATGAAAAATTACAATATTACAGCATCCTGACAATCCACCGATCTTTATGAATTTTTATGGCAGGGATATTTACCTAATCGGAGCACGGAGAAGAAGAGCAACCAGAACATGCAGAGAATGGGAGCTACAATGACCTGGCTAATGGCTGCTCTGTGGATTCGCTGGTTGAGTTTGGTGGGAACATAAGCATAGTAGATGTTGTATCGATCGACCATGTGCTTCAGGATCGCGTAGAGCAGACCTGGAAGAAAAAAGTTAAACAAAAATGCACTGATGATGATGTCTGCAACATGAAAGAGAGACAAAGTTATCTGATCGATGTCAACATCACACACAGGGTTTGATCAATCTAATGAGGATTGTGATGTACAAAAAGCAGAGTGTTTGTTTCCTGAGTCCAAAATGGGACTTGATGGGATTAAATAGCTGAAGGCTCGGGCTCCCATTCTACTTTTGGAAACTCTAAGAAAAACAAATAAACCTGCAGTAAGTGATTTGTTGTATTTTATGATACTAAAAGGTCTGACAGATGTAATGGGATGTGAGCACTCAAGACTTTGTATGTCAGGACTAGGATTTTAAATTAAATTATGGATTTAAGAGAGGAAATTAAAAGATACTAATACGGGATAAATATGACCTCAAACTCATTTACATCATAAAACTTTGAACTCAGACCAGACCAGTGACAGATATTTAACTAAACATCTAATCCCTGGGATATCCTTTAATAGAAGAAAAGAAATGCAACTTCAACAGTGTGTCTTGTTTTTTTTCTACGTGTTAAATGTACAAATTTACAGGAAAAGAAAATTTTTGTTAATTCACAGAAAATTATTCTTGTTTATTTTATAGTTTTAAAGTTAGAAGATAGAAATTTATGCATTCATTCAAATTTTTCCAAAGCCTTTTGGTGAGTCAGATTTTTGTTTTTGCCAAACAGGTTCTTGCCCCCGGGCCTTATTTTTTACACCCTGTTCTAGTCCCTGTTTTTGATCAATTGGAAGCTAATTTTAAATTTTTTGCCTTTAAATTAAAAAAAAAAAAAATCTATTGTCTTGGTCTTCTTTATCAAATGAAAACTGAAATCTAGAAGAAAGAAAAAAAGCAGGTGAAATGCAAGCAGACACAGAGTTTGGTGTATTAAAGGCGGCCTGTTTTTGACTGACGATTAGATTGCAGAAGTAAATAGAAGCTCGGTGAGCGCCGGGCAGAGACAGGAGCAGAGTGGGCGTCTGGCTCACAGCTCGCTGTGTCTGAGTGTCTGGGACTACAGCAGCAAATTCACACAGTCTGCATCGGACTGGCAGGCAGCAGAGGAGAGTGAGGTTACAGTACGAGGAGACACAGCCTTACACAAACACGACTGAGACGGGACGTGTTGGGATGCAGATGGCTGAGCAGAGAGGGTGAGAAGAAGAGGTAGATGGCTTTACAAGAGTGTAGTTGTGTGCTGCTCACCAAAGGGTGTAATGATGGGACACGTGATGCTGTAGGTCATACTGACAGCAAAGATACACATGGTCCAGGCGTACTCAAGGCCAAACTGGAACTCATAAGCTTGACTCTGCAGAGACAAAATAAACACAGCTGGCTTCTTAAAGTTTAAACCAAACAGCGTGTTAAGATGCCAAGATAAGCACCAAGGCTCTGCTTACCCGTTTGACATGAATCCGCTCAGCTTGGGATTTTGCAAAGCAGAGGCGCAGTGCGTACACCGTCAGTGCAGGGATACGTAGCAATTCCATAGCCGTGCCAATCAAACTGGATGTAATTACGTAGTTTACAAAAAATGCACCGTTGTCAGGAAGAAACACACACCTGCATTAAGACACAGACAAGAAGTGGGCTGCTGGAGATTCTTTCTGAGACTCAGTTTTAACCAAATAATTTCCAAATAACAAATAAAATAATAATAAAAAAATATACATCAGATTTCACTTTGGCTCAAAGTCATCTTCTTGTGCATCTGTGCGGTGCTTTCCTGTTTTTAGCTCGCTCTCAAGTGAAGGGACTCTGATGAAGCTGAAAGCCCCATTATCAACACTAATGTCCTACAGTTGGACAAAGGACCGCAAACTATTACTGCAGCAAAAATCAACTTTTTTACCTGCAACCCCAGTAAAAACCAGAATGCAATGATTTAAAAATCTCCTAAAGCCATAATTTATTCACAATAGAAAAAAACCATATTGAAATGTTTAAACTGGGAAAACGTCCCAATTTGAAAAAAATATTAGCTCATTTTGAATTTGATGAAAGCAACACATCTCAAAACTACTAAAAAGAAACAGCTAGAAAAATGCTTTGCAACTAATTAAGTCAATGGCAACAAGTCAGTAAAAGAAGAAGGTGTAAGAAGATTTTTTGACATATGTTGCCGCCATCAAATTCAAATGAATTCATATTTTCTGAGGTTAAACATTTTTTTATGTTCTATTGTGAGTAAAATATGAGTTTGTGAAAATTGTAAATCATTTCATTCTGTTATTATTTATTTATTTACTTCCACAGAGTGATCTAAAAAATAGCACCTGAGCAGATAGCAGTGTGTAGCTGCACAAGAAGATAATCGTGGAGTGGAAATAATGTGTTTGATTGCACTTCTCATTACATTTTTTGATCTTACTGAAATTTTAAATCCTTCTCTTCCAGGAAGTTGACATCAAAGAGCCAGGTGAACAAGAGGTCAAGGCTAGAGCAGAAATAAAATAGAAAAAGTGCATAAACATTACAAAAAAGCCACAAAAACCCAGGAATAATTCAAAAGAAGTAGATCAAAAAGGGAAATCACTGTAGATGTACCTGGACAGACCAAGTGAAGGCAGGATGATGACCATGAAGACCAGCAAGAAAAAACACTTGTGCATCGTCACTTGATTCTCACCAGATCTGAGACATGAAATGATCCAATAAGATGAGAACATGCGATACATATTTTGCAACATATATCTAAAAAAACCACACACACACACACACACACAAAAAAAAAAAAAAAAAACACAAAAAGAAAAAAACAACATAATAAATTCATGAATTAAAAGCCCAAAATGGAAAAAACAGTTGACTCTTTGTACCCATTAGCACAAACTACATTTTTCACTACAGTAAACAGTTGATTTGCATTCGGTCCTTCACACATCACGCCTGCACAACACGTTTGTGGGGGTGGTTATGTAAAGAAAGGGTGCTTATAGGTTGTTCTTATGCACACTTGTTCTTCCTCCTGCTAGTCACCGCACATAGAGGAAACGGTGCACGGTGACTACTGTTCATATCATTATCCTCGCACGGAGATCTCTATGACAACCTGCCCAGAATAACAGTGCAGGGAGAGTGGCAGAGAGAAGGAGGGAGAGAGAGGGGAGAGAGTAAAAAGAGCAAGAGGGTGAAAAAGAAATAAATTAGATGGAAAAAAAAAGAGGAACGCTGATAGTTGAGAGGAAGAAAAACCGCTGCAAGTAAACGAAGCAAAATATCCACATTTCTATTTCAGATGGCTGAGGAGAGCAGTAGTTGATGACTACCCAGTACCTGGTCCAGTGGGACTCAAAGAAGGCGGAGTAGTAGACAACAAAGGGCAGGAGCACTGAAAACGCCCACAGCAGAAGGGTCGGGAAGAACTCTGTAACGACTGGGCTCTGCATTGGACAGCAAAATGGCGATTGATGAAAGTGAGGAGGTTCACAATGGAGCACAGACGTCAGTAAGTTTAAACTGCTCTGAAACTCTAACCCTCAGACTCTCCACGGGCCTTGTGACGTTGAACTTGTCCATGGTGTTGACGATGATGGCAGGAGTGGTGAAGAAGAAGAGCAGCAAGAAGAGGAGGATGTTGAGGAGGACGCAGCGGAGCCACCACCGAGATCCACACACTGACAGGTTTTCCCTATCGATGGGAAAAATGACGAGCCTCAGTTACCAATCATCCAGCAAGATGAACACAGTTAACATATTACCCTTCTCTGATGTACATGTACTTTATGTTTTGACATATGCCTGAAATAGCCGGATGAGTGGTCTCTTCTAAGAGCGGTCCAGCGTACTGGGTAGAAGAGCAAGTTTAAACCAGCTCACTTCAGCTCCCAGTCCCTGCTCGACCTCTCAGCCTGCGACTGCCACAGTTCATGCGTAGACACAAACACACTGCAGTCAGTCAGATGTGAAGCTCAAACTGTGAGCCTCCTTTGATTAATCCCCATACATATGCAGCACTCACTTGTTACATAATCTCTGCATTTGCTTTCTGAGATAAGAAACATGCACCGCAGCTAATCCAATCGTGGATGCTGATTATGCTTTAGACGGTGTTTGAGATCTGCTACTTACAGCAAACAACATACCGATAATCTTAAATGTCTTTGAAGTTGAAACTTATGAAAAAGAAGCAGGAATAGCAATGCTAATGCAGGCACCGATCGCTGAAACATCCACATTTTGTGTTATTTACATAGTGCCTTTCAAGAGATGGTGGATAACTAAAAAGCAAACACAACAGGAGAATTTAAACACTGACAGTCAGATAAAACCAGGAGGATTTAAAAATAGAAGAACTAAAACAAATGAACAAAAGCAAATTTAAACTAATGATTCTTTCAGAGTCCAGTTGATTCCAGTGGGGTCCACAGCCAAAGAAGCATCGAGTCCTTTTGCCTTGAGCCTTGTGTGGAAACAGCTATCAAGGCCTGATCCAAGGCCCGCACATTCCCACTGGTATTATGTGTCTGCAACAGGTCTTTAATATGAGTGAGTGCCTGTCCATGCAAGGCTCAAAACATCATCACAAGAACCAAATTTTGAGTCTGATCAGAAGCCAGTGTAAAGAAATCAGCATCAGCTGTCCAGTGGCCCACACACATAAGCTCAACATGTAACACACAATGAGAGAGCGAGCGAGAAACCTTATTTACTGGAAGAAAAAAAAGGTCTGGTGAGTCTGCTGGAGTACACGTTACGTTGCTGTCTGATTGCAGTTATAACACCAACAAGGAAAATGTTGTACAGACTTAATTTTAGCCATGTTTCATAGCTGGTAGTAAAGGGAGTGACTCAAAGCTTCACTAAGTACTACACAGGGTACAGATTCAGAACCAAAGTTTAACATAATACCATAAAGAGCCAAGCCTTTCATCACCTGTGGGATGGATATAACCTCTGTTTGTCACTATTCAGCTGTAGAAAAGTATTCAGCAGAACAGAAACTTTTGGAACATTCAGAAACTTAAACAAACACATCATACATATGACACTGACGGTAGACTTTAAAAGTGACTTTATATTTGGTTGATAGACACAAAGTACAATTAGCATGGGGCCCGCAACAGAAACTTGGGGAACACCACAAGACAGAAATACAGCTATACAGAGTTATTACAACCACTAAGCAACAAAGGTCTGCCTGAGAGTTATGAGAAGAACCACATCAAAGCTGTTCCACCAACTGCCCGAGCTTCTAAAACCAAAATTACGGTGATCAAAAGTATCAAAAGCAACACTGGGATCAAATAGTCTCAATAAGCAACATTTGCATGATGCATACCTCAGCTCTAAATTGGACCCTTTAGGTCCAACTTCACAAGCTAAAGCTGCGCAAACAAGCATGACTAAAACCCACAGAATGTTGATCTGAAGTCTAGTCTTGATCCACAGGTTACCAGAGATACCAAATATGTCAGGCATAATTACAGGGAAATGTGTCTAAATGATGCACAAGTCATGTAAAATTGGACATTGTGCTCAAAATGTGTTTCTGTGTGATTTCCTTTGGCTGCTCCAGCTTCCTACCACAGTCAGTAGACAAGCAGGTTAGATTAATACATTTCTCGTGGTGTAGATGTGAATGGGTGTCTGCCCAGGGTGTACCCAGCGTGTGTGCTGGAATAGGTCACCATGGCGATATGAAGAGATCAGAATGACTCACACAGCTGTCAATTTGGAAAACTGAGACTTCAAAGACAATCAGGAGAAAATCCAAGAGTAGCTTGAGCTTTTAAAAGACATTAGGGCACAAACAAACGTGACAGTTCTCACCATATAATATCACTTGGAGCAGGTGCGTAGCTGACGTCCCATTTGTGCGACTGCACCACGGTGCTGATGCTGGACTGCTGGGGCCTGCGACGACAGTTCACGCGACCGTAGTCCTTCACAATGCTGGAAACCAAAACAAGATGTTCAAAAGGCATTGCATCACTACTCAGCAACGTTACCATGAATTATGTGGTCACTCTCTGCCGTGACTGCATCTGTATGATGAGAGAACCTATCAAACACAGACCTCAGTGTCACGCTCTTGTTTACTCACACAGCAGTCATCCGCTCATCGCGAAAGGTCACAAAGGCGATGCCCAACCTCTTCATGGTGATGCGGTTCTTCTCAGCATTAAACTCATCTGTCCGCTTCTCTTCTAATTCACTGTAGTATTGCTCTGCATCCACCTGCAGAAAAAAAAAGAGTTAAAGGATATGTTGCTCACTTCATCTTTCACTCTCAGATTTACACTGGCAAAAATATCACATTGCTGCTTGTGTTTACCTATTTTTGCATCGCAGTGCCATCCAGTGGTGATTCTCTTCCCATGCAGTGCAATTAAGTTGCAACTGTACACAGAAGGATATGAACAAATCTTACCTTTTCAAAGCCGCAGACGTCACAGCAGAAGATCTGAGCACACGGATGAGTCTTGATCATGATTTTTCCCTCCTTCTGGGCCTTTGTGGCAAAATACAGCCTGCCTTTCATTGCCTTGCGCCTGAAAAACGACAGTGTCCTCAGACAAGAGCCATATGATCAAAAACTGTGATGCTCCAGTCCGTAAAAGCCGCCGTACCTCTCCAAGTCCAGCCTCATTAGCTTGTGGACGTCAAAGCAGAACCGGATGTCGGTGACAGTGCAGCTTGGGTAGGCCTCACTGGTGAAAACAAGAAAAAATGTTCATTATAAGGAATTTTCTAAGTGTGGATGTGCATGAATAAAATGATAGACAGCTCTCCAATCAAACACAGGAAGATTATTTAATCTAATGAAGAAAACATGTGTACTGGAAATGTTTGGTGATGAGTCCTGGGTCAGAGATCTCCTTGGGTATGGAGGTAATCATCAGTGTCCGAGCCACCTGTAATAAATAACACAATATAAATAAATCCGTTATACTTTCTTTTAACGGCTCTAGGGAAGCCAATGCCAGGTTGTTGCCTATATAGTAGTAAACTTCTCTGATCCACAGAGATCAATCGCAGTTTCATTGTTAAGGTTTACATGTTAAGGAAGGAAAAGTTTCATTAACTTTCAGATGGACTGCCATAGGACTTTGACTTAAAACTTCTCAGGATGATCCATAAATCGATTTCTTTTAATACAAGAGTACTTATTCCTTTTTCCATTTCTTTAGTTTCTGATGAAATGTTAATAGTAATGACAAACCCATCAGTCCTAATCAGAGAACGCAGGCATGCTAACATGCCAAACTAAGTGGGTGAATAGTTGGTGGTTTGCAGAATCCTTTTATAGATCTTTATAGTCTTATTCTCTGAAGACAAATGAATAATAAAAAACAATGATATCATTATTGATCACCAATGGAACGCCCTATTCTCTGCATTTAACAGAGGAATGCAGCACCTAGGGAGAAGCCAGAAATCCAGAGCACGTCGGTCTTTACATTTAATTTTGTTTTAAAATATTTTTGCTGTGTTATTTTTTCTTGTATTTGATTTTTGAAACAATAAAAAAGACCTTTTGGTTAGAATCTCAATAATTTGACTTTATCTTTTGCTGGATGGACCTTGATGGTATAAAGTGTGACTGGATGATGACAGACCTTCTCATCTTCTCTGTATTCCAGCTGCAGCGAATGGTGAGCCATACACAGCAACGTGATAATGAAGTAAACCAGAGCCAAGACGCTGTGCAGCCACAGAAAGCTGTCCCTTCAAGGAACATAAACAGAGCAATTACAGATTTGCCCAGGTTTGCTCGCGGCTCTGGGATGCTTCATGAGATCTGATGTCATGCCTGCATTGCTGGACTTACTTTGCACTAACATTCGCCAGGGTTGTTCTTCCAAAGTTTTCAGGACTGTCTCCTGTAGAGATAATAAAACGTGACACAAAGCGAGACGTTTTAATTTCTGTAATGACTTAAAAGGAAGCCCCTCCCCTCTTTTGTCTGGGAGAGGCCAAGAAATGAAGCAATACTAAAATGTTTTCCATCCAGTCAAATGAAATATCAGCCATCTCAATGAAGTTCAAGTTCAAACATGCCTAACTGCGCTGTTTTAACTTGGGAACCCTTTGTTTGCCGTCACCATGGCAGCCTGCCTATGGGTGTTGGCCATTTTATTTAATGATGGTGACAACCACCAGTAATAAAAACATTACTGTGGACAGCCCCACTCCTCATAGACTTCATCCTGTAGTGGAAAGGCTTCCTCAACACTTCCTACAAAATAAGCACACAACTGCCAAAAAGGCATTTCTGTTGCTATTTAGCAGCCTGTTTAGTGTGTCGCCCCACCCCTGGCACCTACATGTGTATGTTAAGAGGAAATTAAGCACTTTCTATTTCTATAATCAGACTTGGGCAAGTGCTTGATGACTTGCCACTGGTGTGCCAGTGACTCCCTTTAGATGAAGTGCAGCCTTTGTGCATGTAATCAGTGTTTATTTTGGTTTCACTGACCTTTTGACTTGTTCCAAGTTTTGAAAGAGATCGGGTTGTTTTAAACTCAGCTGTACCATGAATTGTTAAAAGATAAAGTTTATGTGCATTTAACCGAACTTCTCTTTTTATGAAGAGTCCGGTGTGTTGTTATCGGAGGTTAAGGATATCCCTTGACTTTTCAGTGAGCTAGCTAGACCATCACTTCAAGACCAAAATACCCAGGAGGTTCCCGGAAATGTTGACCGGCAGGATTACAGCCAAAGACAGCAGGGTAACCACTGTCATGAGCAGGATGATGTGGCGCTGGAAGGACAAATATGTCACGGCATCAATGCCACATTTACTTCGGATCTCCTCATCCCTGCAACAGAACAAAGAAGATGCATTCTCAGAATCTCAGAGGTTTTCCACGCAGCGTGATAAACATGCACATTTTTCTTCATGTGGCAGTGGCTCCATACAGGCCGAACCTGGATAAAAATGACCCTCACAGCTTCTACCTCATCCTGAGTAAAAAACTGTGGCACCACTACTTTGGTGTCAGAATCTGTGGTTACCAGATCAGGGAGGTTCAGGAAACCCAGTGTCATAAAATAGAAAAAAAGGCATGAAAGAAAAGAAGTGCACGTTGGTCTCATGGTAGCCCACACATCGAGAACTCACAGGGTGGGTTTGCACTTCGCCTGGGATCCCAGGGTGAGCCACTGGCAAAGGAGAGCTAAAAACAGAAGCACCCAAACTCCACCATAATACTATGGAAACCATGGATACCACCGAAATTGCTTTTTTATAGCTCTAAATCTGTTGTGTGGAGTCGAGACCCGAGCAAGTGCAAATATTCAACAGGAAACCGTGGCACCAGCGGTCGCATGAGCCTAGACTCTTTTGTTTTTTTTAAACATTTTCTTTGCTAAGTGAGATATAAGACCAGACTTTCACGTTCAATGGTGACATCAGCTTTGAAGACAACAGGCTGGCGAAGGGTTGGAAGCCAAGATGAGAGGAGGATGAAACAATTATAGGAGCAGCTGCTTTAGGTTTACTTACTTCATATGGTAAAGCGATGACAGCCATGAGCAGAAGCCCTGAAAAAAAGAATCATAAAACAGCCAGTGAACTGGTTATTGAAGACATATTACACGTTTCGGCAGTTATATATCTGGTGACTTGTACTCAACCTCCATTTGAATAGTAACACGGTCTGCAAAGTGACACAGAGATGGAGATTTAATAGGTCTGGAGCTGTAATCAGTTTACTGCAGTCTCAGCTGTGTGCAGGCACAGCACGATGACTCCAGTCTGACTCTTTGACTTACACTGCTATAAACATGCAGGGAATGACCTCAGTCTATCACTCAGGTGCCATGGAGTCAGAGACAGACCCGCTGAGTAATGATCCAAACTTTCCTCTTACAACTGTTGACTTGGTGCCATCTTGGTGGTGACGACTTGAGGACTTATTATGGAAGCTCAGGATGGAGCTTTTTTAGACATCAGTATATCACTGGGAAATTAACTGTGACACCTTGGTATAATTAGTGTAAATACACAAGAACATAATCAGGAAGACTGGCAGACTGTCTAACATCAATGTTATTGGTAATGATAGTGTTTCTTTAAAATGAGGCCCTCTCCTTCATAATTTGCAGTGTAACGATGACTGGAATCTGCCCTTTTCCTCCTCAAACACGGTGCCTCTTTGCCCTAATTACACTATTATAGTGCATAAAAATATGCTGTGGTATTTTTAACCACTAGTGGCACTGTAGAGCCATTCGGTGAGCAGACTGATGTTTTTGTTTGGATGTGTTTTGCCGCCAAATGCATGAGAATACACATGCACGCCACAAACATAAAGCTGAACATGGGTCACTGATCAAGAGAGAGAGACACGTGGAAAGGGTCAGCTGCAGCTTTTCAGTGCAGTTGTGAACTGGAACTAAGTGCATTTAGTCAAGCAGCTTTCTGTGCTTAAGTACAAATTTTAGCTTCTTTTGATTCTTCTCTGCTATATGTCACTTCAATGACTTTTTTCCTGCTACACTTATCTGACTCTTTTAGTTACGAGATACTTTTTAAATCATGATTTTTGCACGCAAACACATAAAAAGCTTAAAATGTTAATGTTTTGTTATGAATTCAGCTGCTCAACAATTTATACAAGCACATATGAACTCATTCATCTGTTAGCCAGTAAGTCAAGTGAATCAATTACCAAAACATTTGCAATAATTGTTTAGCGTGCCTAATGACATCTCGCAAAAATAAAATAATTGGCAGATTAATCCACAGTGAAAACATTCATTCGGTGCAGCTGGATACGAAACATTCGAAATGAGCACCAGTTGATTTGCTGCTAATAATAAACGCCTACTTATACATTAATGCATGAGTGACAATATTCAGATGATATAGTATCTAATTCTACGACAGTCACACAGCACATTCATTCATGTTAAGCATCCAGATCTTTGTTGATAATACTTAAATGCTTTTTGCATTAGTGGGGTTTCTGATGCAGAGTACTCCGATACTATTGTATTGATTGTATTGATTATCCCATTATGAGCCCCCTTCCTGGTTTCCAGTGCTTTGCAGAAAAAAATTCACAGTGAAAAATTAAGTACACCATCTGATTTAGTAGCTTTAGTTCAACAACATGACTTCATCAGTATTTCACATCATCCTGTATGGACTTTTGCCCTCTTTTTTTCTTACAATGTTGCTTCAGTTGATTGACGTTTGTGGGCATTCTTTTATTTGCAGCTCTCTGAAGATCCCACCACAGGATTTCAGTTGGGTTGAGGTCTCGAGTTCGAGTGGACGACTTTCACTCTTTTCTTTTTCACTCATTCTTTTGCAGATTTGCTGCTGTGCTTGGGATCATTGTCTTGTCACGTGTTTTGTCACAATTTGGGCCAAGCTATAGCTGTCAAACAGACGTCCTGACATTTGACTCTAGTACTCTGGTATACAGAGAAGTTCATGGTTGAGTCAATAACAGCGAGGTGCCCAGGTCCTGAGGTTGCAAAACAAACCCAAATCATCACCCCTCCACCACCATGTTTGACAGCTGGTAAGAGGCATTTGTATTTTTCTCTAAATGTGGCACTGTGCATTATTTCCAAACATCTCCATTTTGGCCTCATTTGTTCAAAGGACATTGTTCCAAAAGTCTTGCGGTTTCATCGGATGCAATTTTGCAAACCTAACCCAGGCTGTTTACGTTCTTTTTACAGAAGAGGGGCTTTCTCCTGGCAAACCGTCTGAACGAGACAGACTTGCTCAGCTTTGTGTCTAATTGTACTGTCATGTACTCTGCTGTACTCTGACCTTGGGTTTAATTTGTTGGGATGTCCACTCCTGAGAAGTTAGCTCACATCTTCCTTTTTCCCCACCACATGACTGCATGTATTTTGACCTAGATTGTCCAGAGAAAAAATTCCATGGCAAAGCTTCTTCGTGGTCAGAACAGAAGATTAAGGGGAGCTTCTTTCAACAAAGATGAGGCACTGCTCTTTTCTGGGCCGGTAATCCAGTTTACTAGCTCAGAGTCAGTAAAAACTGCTTATTTAAAAGCATGAAATAACCAAAGAACTGACCAACGTTTGGCAAGTGTGTTTTACACATTCACCAGCTTTAATTTATCACATGTGACTGCTGACTGCTAACTCTCCAAACCCCTAATAAGCACATAAAATATTTTACTGCTAGTTTTTCCACTATGTTCAACAGCTCATCTCTTATTTGGTACATGAGTATGCGGTGTGTTCGTCATAACTTCTGCCAGAAACTGAAAACAACTGTCTGCTGTGGCTTTAAACTAGTCTGATGATGTGAAATAAAAACACACCTGAAATGCAGAAGCAGAAGAAGAAGAAGCAGGAGCAGAAGAACAACAAGAATGTTGCAACACGGGAAATAAATTATGAGGTATCCTTTGAAAAATGTAAGATAAGATTTGAGCATACCATGTCCTTGGTCTCAGAGTCAGAGGGACTGGATTCTGAAGGCGACTTCTCTTTCTCACTTGGTTCTCCATAAAACAGGGATGTGAGACTGCATAAGGAAGAATACACACAAAGAAACAGAATCCTGGTGATCATAGCCGGACATGGCTTTATTAATACACCAAGATGTACCGTAATTGCTGCAGTCCCTGTACCCATCTGGGATCAATCTGTGCATACACAGAAGACATTAAAATAATATAACATGTGGTCCAGTTCACATGGTGAAACAAGTGCAGCAGTTGAATTTGTGGATTGTCTCTGTGGGCTATAACACTGACAGTTCAACAGGATGTCAAATTAAGCAGGGTAATTGAATTACAATGAGAGACGACCGCTTGGCAAAGAGAACAGATGCTGCTTGCCCTCAAGTGCTACGAGGGCATCGTCGGTCAGGCAGGACTAATCGAGCCCACATTCCCCTGAAGAGGAGATTCGGAGCGAGCACAAAGAAAACTGCTGCAGAGTGTTGCATGAACCTGGATGGAAAACATTAACAGTGTTAAGTGAGCTGGTTATTCTAAATTGACCATAGGTGTGGATATAAGATAGATAACATGCTTAAATGTCCAAATCAGTGTTTCCATTCAATAGAGAATTAAGCGAAGAATAAATTCTGACCATCCCATGAAATTTTACTTTCACTGTTAATATAAAACAAATACAGTAAAGTATTATCAGTGTTTCAAGTATAGCAAGGCAGTTTGCCACCACTTACAACGCATCCACTTAACACACTGTTTGCTGCTACAACTACACATGTTTCTTTTCCAAATATTTATTTATAAGTGACTTATGTATGTATGTATGTATGTATGTATATATATGTATATATTGTACTATTCTTAGTTAGCATATTGTCTGTCTTGTCTTAATGTTGGTTTAAAATGGAGCACTGTAACAAAAAATAATTTCCCCCAGGGATCAATAAAGTATTCTGATTCTGATTCTGATACATGCAGCAGAGGGAGCTAGAGCATCAATTCTCTCTCTCCACTGAGGCTTCTTACTACATGTTAAAAGTTGCCATAGCTGTCAGAGTTTAACTGATATTGTTGAGTGAGAGATTTACCTGTCATTCTCCATCAGCAGAGCCAGGCGGCCGTAGTCCCAAGCAGCTTTCCTCAGACATGAGAAGATCAGCAGTAAAAACTACAAACACAGAAAAACAATTTTACACAGTCTCTGTCCTCATTATACTCTAGATAAAATATCTCCTTGATTCTGTCTAAAATCACTCGAAAAAGCAGTCTACAACAACAGATTCAAAATGCCACAGCATTAATGAAGCATTTTTTGTCTGTATGCTATGTGGTCCAGAAATAGATCAGCGAGCACACGCGGACATATGCTGTTCAGTGAGGAAAAAAATGAGCGCGGTCAAGCTGAATACCTCCCATTTTCCACAAATGGAGAGCAAACTGAGCACAACAATGAGGTCCAAAATAAAACCCTATTCAATCCTGTACAATAGTGGATTTGTGCTGAGCTTCCCTGATGAAATATCATTGAGCATAACTGGACCGTGATGGATGAAGGTTAACAAACGCAGTAAAAGTGGTGATTAGAGCAGGGCGATATGGCCAAAAATATTTATCACGATATATATTTGAAAATTTGCGATAACGATATAACTGACGATATAATTGATGCGAGACAAAATACAACTCCACAACATTACTAGCGCAAAAAGACAACCTATCATTTATTTTCACTTAAAAATTAAACAAGAAGCTGGTTTTTATGTACATTAAAGCTTTATAAAAATGTAACAGTGCGAATACAAATTCCTTGCTGAAAGTTTAACCAAAAGGCATTTCCAGTAGAAATGGGCTGACATATCCTGAGCATAACCATGTATAATATCCACTGAAGTTAAAAAGAGGTGCTTTGCAACATTAAACTGCAGTGTGCAGTACGTATTTTTCGGACCATAAGGTGCACGGGATTATAAGGCACATTAAGCGAAACAAAGCAGTCAGATAAATCAAACTTTATTAAACTCATTCTTCTTGCTTCCTCCACTTCTGTACCATTAATTCATTAATGTTGAATTCTCTGGCAGCTGCTCTATTCCCATGTTGTTGCAGTATATTAATGACTAACCTGGTATTGTGGATGGATTATCTCAGTTGTTCTCCTGACTGAAGTTTGGTCCTTTTACAGCATCCTGCCATGCGATTGCATTTGTCTCTAACCATGAGGAACCTTAACGTTAACTTTTATAAGTGGAAAAGTGTTAGTGTTCGTCCTCCAGCTTCACTGTTTATGTTATGCTAACATAGCTGTGTTGCTAGCGATCACGTAGCACATAATTATATACCAGCTAGCCCAACTTCAGTAACCCTACAAACGTCACTGCTGTTTAGTTTCCTGTCTTCATTTATGTTGGAAGTGATAGCAGAGCTGTACGTTTGATTTTTTTCAGAAATCTCTCAGTCAGAACATGCAATATCATGTTTAGGTAACTAGCGAGCTAACTTCCGCTAGCTTCCTGCTAGCTTCTAACTCCGTTAAATGTAATAAATTTTGTTTTAATGGATGCCTGGAAGTTAAACTTCATAGTTACACCTGGTAAAGCAGCAATGCTGATCGTTTTATTAAAGATGAAAGAATTTAGACAGTTTTTAACTCTTAGTGATGCTGCAGTGTTCGTTTGACCTGAAGTATACAGAGTTTAGGACCCAGATTACTCCCAGATTTAAGAGCATCTTAGTCCGACAAATATGACAATAACAACGGCCGCTTGCATGTTCTGCAAAAAAATGTGCTTTGTCGTGTATCTGACGGACAAACACCAAACCAGTTCCACATCACTGAAGTTGCACCATTTTTACAAACCAATTCTGGTTCATCTGTTTCACTCAACAATCGGCCATGTGCGTATGAAAACAAAGGCACTGCGCATGCGCGTTTTACTCATATTCTATCGCGATATTTCATTTTCCTATCGTTGCCTAACATTATACCGGTATTACCGTGAACGGTATAATATGGCCCAGCCCTAGTGGTGATGACTGTTTGATTTTAATTGCAGCAATTAAATTATTACCTCATTTGAACTGAAAAGACATTAGGTTTAGTGGATAAGGGGTGACAGCTGTGCTAATAGGAAGAAAGCGCCCATGAATGTCGAATGATTCACTCTAAAGCCATGCAATGACAATCAAGAGGACTTGACTGGGGCTTGTAGATGAATAAACAGCCTGTGTTTACATTAGCAGTCAGGGCACAATAAGAATCTCTCCATTATCTCGTTTTGGCCCAGCTCTTCCCAGTTGTTTCGGTTTATTCTGTCTTTATGCGTGGGCACGCTCTCCTCAAGTCCCACTGATGATTTATTCTGTATGATGATGGAATTGATGCAGAGGCGTGCTCCCGTCACCTGGGGGGAAGCACGCTTTGACTCATGCTCGTCATTAAGAGACAGCGCTCAACCTTCGCTGTTGGCTTGACAACCAGGCATTGATAAAAATGAGCCAATTAAAACATGGAGGTGGCAGATGGAGAAGTCCTATCAGCGCAGAGATCAAGCCTGACGAGGCCTGACAGTGGAACTGAGTTAGCTGACAGCTGAAAATGGAAGCCTATTATTATCTGGAACACGGGAGGAAAAGAAATGCATCTGTGTTTGTAAACAGTGCGCACGCTGTATTATTCTTTGCAAAAAAGGACGTTAAAATGTGCAGATTTAACTTGACGTCTATGACATGTACATAATGTGTTTGTATTTCTCTCTGTTCTTGTACATAATTATGCAAAACCCAGACAATGAGGAGACAAACAGAAAGCATTGAGCTTTTGTTTTGTTTTTTGCAAGGCGCTGGTTTAGTTTGGGTTTATTTTTCCAGCCTTTTCCTGAAGAGAACTACAAATTAAAAATGCTTTAAGCCATTATCACTGACATTCACGCCTACACCACATTTTGACTGTCCTAATAAATAACTTGAATGGTGATTCTGCATGCATGCATATATATATAAATAAATAAGTGGTCCCCGTGGTAATCGGAGCACTAGGTGCGGTGACTCCCAAGCTAGGCGAGTGGCTCCAGCAGATCCCGGGAACAACATCAGAGATCTCTGTTCAAAAGTCTCTGTCCTTGGGCGTCAATTACTGCTGTTCTGTAAGATGCTGCTGGTGCCACAGATACGCGCACAGGATGACCTTTTGGTTCAGGCCCCTCACGCACGCACTGTAGCAATATTAGACACACAGAAAAGGTTTTCCTTTGTTTTTTTTTAAAGTTCTATTTTTGGCATTTAGCCTTTAGTTGATAGGACAGCGCAGTTTGCCCCAGCCTTTGGTTTATTTCAGACAAGTGGGCTGTAGTGCAAATTCAATTTTTAAAGAGTAACAAAGTCTACAGAAGGAGGTTGGAGTGGTGGTAACAAAACAAGTCACGACTCTTTGACGTTACATGCAATTGTAAGAGTTTTGGTTTGAAATTTGCATAATCAATGGGATGTCATGCAATTAGTAAAAAACATGAAGCTTTCTGTGTGTTTCTAGCTTTTCCAGGACACATGAATCAGTGTTTGATATCCTCCTGATGCTCCTTGTTTGTTGAATGATCATGCGGAACAAGTGGGAGTCAAGCTTTGGATCACAAGTTTGTCACCAGGGAGACTGGTTTATATCCTGTTTAAGAGCTTTTTAAAAAGAAAAAACAAAACTAATGGAGTTGGGTCCCTGATGTGTGACCCAGGATTTTGAGTTTTGGTAGTTTCCTTGTGATTTTTATTATTTGTATTCTGTTATTTTCTTATTGTTAATGGTTCCCTATTTGTGTCTCTAGGCTAGTTATAGATGACTTTTGGTTCACTGGTTCCCTGTCTGTTCCCTTTCTGTTCCCTTAGTTTCTTCTCTGGGTTTTGTCCTGTTGTGTCTCCTTTGTGAAGTCAGTCGTGTCTCTGTGTTTGTTTACCTTTTTGTCTGTGTCAATTTTGTGTTGAGAGACTGTCTCGGTGTTAGTTAGATTTCCTGTTTTATTGTGAAAGTTTCTCCTCTCATGCGTGTTATATGTTGAGTGTTACTTCCCTTGTTTTGTTATTACTTATTTGCTTTTGAAATTCCCACCTGTTTTTTCTGCCCTCATTAGTTATTGTCTCCCTTTGTCCTTTGTCAAGTTTTCCTTGTGGCCGTGTCTTTCCTAGTATCATGTTCTCCTTGAAGATTATCTGTTTTTGGATTTTTTACTCCTGTCCTGCATTTCTTTTGTATCTTTGTAGGAGTTCAACATTGAAGCTGCCTTTTGAGTTAACCTTTTATCTTTGGAGTCCTGCGTTTGGGTCAACCTCCGTACACGGTGGATAGGTTTGAAAAGCTATGGTAGGTTGAGTAAAGGTAGTGGTGTTATCCTGGTCCTGCAGCAATTGAAGGTTTTTATTTTTTCAGTGCTTTTACTTCCATTTGGATTATAGATTGTGCATGCACAGATCACAATAATTATGCAAAAGACTCCATATGCAAAGTGTTATACAGGATATAGTAATTCCCACAACTTGCTACTGACCTTGTCAGAGTTGTAAGATTAGGTAGTTTAGTGCAGATGTTACGGATTTTGGCTCTAAATATACAAAAGGGGAAGGTGACACAAATATTATAAACTGGAAGATGTTTATGTGCTTTTACCAAAGCTGAAGGATTTATAATTTGGGAAAGAATAACTTTCAAGAATCTCATTTTTATTTTCATACAAAACTCCACTGTTTCAGTTTCTCGAATATAAAGATATTCTGTTTTTTTCACGCTCAGAGAAAAAGTCTCTGAACAATATTAGCTGTGAGACAAATCACTGTTTACTTTCTGCTGGACAAAAAGGGAATAGTGAGTAGATTAATCAATATAGGAATAGATAATATCAACATAGGACTTGAAATAAGTTTATCTCTCAATTTGCCATGACGCTACAGAGTTACAGTATTGTGCAAAAACCTTGGGATTTCCTAATGTCTTTATACTTTGCATGAAAATTGGAAATAGGTGTATTTACAGAAACTTGCGCAAACATATGTGGAAATAAAGTATATTTTTGTTTCATTCTCTGTCAAAATGATCTCACACTGTTCAGTAATGTTGATGCCCAGGCTGTGGGGAGGCTAATCCATGACTGACAGTTTTCCATTGTGTGTTCTTGTATCCAAGTATGGCCCCTGGCAGTGTGTTTGGGATCAGTGTCATGCTGAAAAAAGAAGGTGTTGCCGTATTGTCTGACAATACTTTTCTATGTTCATAAATCCGTCCCTATCACCACCGGCTAAAATAGACCCTCAATCCATGACCGAGCCTCCTCTACATTTTATAGGTGGCTGTAGACATTAACTCTCTTCTGAACACCACCTTAACCTCCTAGGACCTGGTGTCCACATATGTGGACATCACATTTTGGGTTGTCTAGAAGAAAATACTACATTTTGCTCTACAAGGGCCTGATATCCACTTACGAGGACATATACTGCAACTGTTCTATCGAAATTTAAAGTGAATGTCCTCATGTGTGGATCTAACTTTAATCAGAAACAAAAATTAGGTAAAAGAAAATAGCAAAGACAAATTTAAAATGCATGCCATGAAAGAGTTAGGAGGTCAACTATTCACAGTGATTTGAACTAAATTGGGATTCATCAATCCAGGCCTGTTATCACTGATTTTTTTAGTCTAGTTCTTGTATAATTTGGCATATTTCAGCCTTTTCTCCCTGATTCCCTTCCGTAAGAATGGCTTCTTCACAGCCACCCTTTCACTGAGACCATTTAGCAAACAGTAGATGGATCAACTCAAGGGCCAGATGCATCTCAGTGAACGCTATTCATCTGCTACCTGTTCTTTTTTCCTCCACTTGCCCAGTTTTATCAGATTTTATAAGGACACACTGGACACCACGCTGATTCATGTCAGGTTTTCCAGCTAATAACTCTTTGGGAATAACCTTGTTGATGCAAAAATAAGATTTAATGCCTGTCAAACTGTATTATCTTTGGCATTTTTCATAAATTCAGATAAAGAAATGGGAACAAATTCTGTTGTTGCCTAAAGATACCATTTAAAATTGCTTCCTTGCTAAGCTATCTGTAATATCTAGACACAACACTGGCTCATCTATTGAGTTAGGTGCCTTTTCTATGCTTTGAATGACTCATAGGTTACTGTTAAGTAGTTTAGCAAACAAAAAAAAAAACACGAGTTGGAAAATGATTGGGTACAAAATGGGACTAATAATGAGTGAAAAATCAGCCAAAAAAGCCCAGAGACCTTCACAAAGCTCAGGTAACTATTACTCAGGACCAACGTAATAAAAATGACGAAAAGTCTGGCTCCTTGGAAAGAAAATGCAATGACATGAAGGGTGGCTCAAGACTTTTGCATGCTACTGTGACTTTGTTGTATGATTGCAGCGGTTCCCAAACTTTTTTTGCTGGGCCCTCTTTGTTTTACAAGAAAAATGTTCGCGGCCCCCCGGGTGCGCGCGCACGCACAAACACATCCTCCAACCACACACGCCCATATTTTGCTCCATTGCGGTTTATTTCACACCTCAAACATTTAGTAAACAATTAAGCAAATACAAGTAATCTGCAGGTAGTAATAAAATAAACTACTAACTCTTTTACGCTATGTCCGCACCTACACGGGTATTTTTGAAAACGCAGCTGTTTCGTCCACACGTAAACGGCGTTTTGAATCACCGATAACTGAGATTTTTTTAAATCCTTTTTTTGCGTTAACGTGTGGACGAGGAATACAGAGTTCGTCACGCAACGTCAAAGGTATGTGCCTTTTTTCACGTCAGCTGTGCGCCACGTTATTGTTTATATGAGAGGAATTGCAGAATGGCAGATAGAGACAAAATACTGTTAATCTGACTATCTTCAGGTTTTACAGGCTTACATACACACACGCAGTTACTGTCCCTCCATTTAGAAAGGCAGAGGCGTCACGGTGTCATTATTTTACATGTAGTTGTTTTTTCCTGTATAATAATATTCAACATTGCTATCAATACATTTTTCCAAAAAAAAAAAAAAAAAATGCCTCTCTGTGCAAAATGGGTTCAAAAACATAAACAGCTGTGGGATACTGTTTGTCCGTGATTTGAACCGGGGGATTAAATCGTGGCAGGATGAGCCTGATATTATTTGTATCCCACTGTAACTTTACTGTATAAAGAGCTAACATCTCCAAAATGTAGGAGTAGTTAGTAGTAGTTTTGGAAACATATTCAGCATATTCGGGCGCCCTGTGCTAGCAGTGTCCAAGCATTTTTTTTTTTCCCCTTTTCATACCGCGCCCCCGATGCAATGGCTCTGCGCCCCCCCTAGGGGGCGGGCCCCACACTTTGGGAAGCTCTGTATTATTGTGTAGTAATATTGAGTGTTAGTTAGTTTGGTTGAGTCTTTACCATCCAGATTACGACATTGATGACGAGGACCGTGGGAACCCCACCAAATGGCAGACCCTGGAGGACGCTGCTGTGGGAGTGCGAGCGGTAGCATCTCTCAGCTGTGCTGTTTTCATCCCCAAAACGTTGCAGGAACCCCAGAACATCTAGCTCCACGGGCCTCGCCTCCACAGGGGAAGCTCTCGTCACGAACAGCTCAGACTGAGCCATCAGCAATGGACCATATCTAATGGGAAATACAGATGAGCATCACTTACAATGTGTCAGCCATAGTATTTAAACTAATGCTAATTTAGCATTATCTTAACATGTTAATATTTAGCATTTAGCTAAAAACTCCATTGTAAAAGCACATTTTATTACATGTAAACTTCATCTGCTTAACAAATAAGTTTCCTCATTTTTGAAGATGAAAGGCTTTAAAAGAGTCACAGGTGGTATATAAACTACACTTACACAGCAGTGTTATATACCTAAAGTGTGCTAATATTAGCTAACAAGAACCACCTTCATACTTCAAGTTAGGCGGTAGCACCCAATCCAGCTAAATGAGGAGTTTTACTTCACGGTTTATGAGCCAACCTTTTCATTTTGTGTGATAAATAATGTGGCAATTCATCTCTCAAAGAATACACGGGTCACTCTAAACAGCTTTAGAGTGATAAGTGTGATAAGTTAGCAGCGATGCAGGTGGATGCTTCCCTGGTGTCCTGGATTGTTGATTACCTGACAGGAAGACCACAATATGTACGTCTCCCACAGTGTGTGTCTGACAAGGTGATCAGCAACACAGGGGCACCACAGGGGACTGTCCTCTCCCCCTTCCTCTTCACCCTCTACACCACAGACTTCAGCCACTGCACAGAGACCTGCCATCTTCAGAAGTTTTCTGATGACTCTGCGGTGGTTGGATGCATCAGCAGGGATGATGAGACAGAGTACCGGGCTGTGGTCGACTCCTTTGTCACGTGGTGTGAGCAGAATCATCTGCAGCTCAACGTGGCAAAGACCAAGGAACTGATCGTGGACTTCAGGAAGACCAGGAAACACTTGACCCCTGTTTCAATCCAGGGGGTCAGTGTTGACATTGTGGAGGACTATAAATACCTTGGAGTACACATTGACAATAAACTGGACTGGGCTAAAAACACCACAGCACTTTACAGGAAGGGCCAGAGTCGTCTCTATTTTTTGAGGCGACTGAGGTCCTTCAACATCTGCCAGAAAATGCTGAGGATTTTCTATGAGTCTGTTGTGGCCAGTGCGATCCTCTATGCTGTTGCATGCTGGGGGAGCAGGCTGAGGGTCGCAGATGCCAACAGACTTAATAAACTAATCCGTAAGGCCAGCAATGTTGTGGGGATGGAGCTGGACTCCCTCAAGGTGGTGTCGGAGAGGCGGATGCTGTCCAAGATAAAGACAATGTTGGATAACACCTCCCACCCACTCCATGACATGCTGGTCAGTCACAGGAGCTCGTTCAGTGAGAGACTGAGATTACCGAAAAGCACCACTGAACGACACAGGAAATCATTCCTGCCTGTGGCCATCTCCCTGTACAACGCATCCACTTAACACACTGTTTGCTGCTACAACTACACATGTTTCTTTTCCAACTATTTATTTATGAGTGACTTATGTATGTATGTATTTAGTATTTAGTATTTAGTATTTATTTATTTATTGTCATTGTCAAGAACAATGAAATTGCGTTTGGGGCTTCCATACAACCCAAAAAAAAGAAGAAAATAATAAATACCCCTTAAAACCCAAGTGTACATATTTAACCCAGTGTGACTCCAATGCAATAAGACAATCCTTAGCAATAATGTTCGTAGAAATTCAGACAAAGACCTGAGAAACATGACAAAATACAACAATGCAACCCATTCAATATTATTGTACTGTGAGATATGATATCAGATATGATAGTTATCTATTTAAGAAAGAGGGGGGGGGGGGCAGGAGGGGGAAGAGAATAAAGATATGATGCACCAATGCAGACCAGTTCATTGCTATTAAGAAGTTGGATATGGTTATTGTCCGTGAGAGGGGGGCAGAGAGTTCAGGAGGATGTATGTATATATATGTATATATTGTACTATTCTTAGTTAGCGTATTGTCTGTCTTGTCTTAATGTTGGTTTAAAATGGAGCACTGTAACAAAAAATAATTTCCCCCAGGGATCAATAAAGTATTCTGATTCTGATTTAGTCTTTGTTGTTATTGCACCCATCTTTTGAATACCCAGCCTCTGCCTGTAAAGAATCAGAATGACACTGTTAGTTAGCAATAATCTGTGAAACTGGAAATTCATTCACTGCTGTGACTCACTTTCATCAGACAAGTGCCACACACACTCTAAGTGCAGTTATGATTGCATTTGCAAGGATCAGTTTAATGAGCATCACGGTCCATTAGCTACAATTGATCCGTTTGCTCCTTTTCTTTATCAGACAAATGGAAGTAGAGATGCTACATGAAAGTGACAAACTGGATAACAGATTTACCGGATGCTCTTTAGAAAAAATACAAACAAGCCCAACAAGAGTTAACAACAAACCCAACTGCAAGCTCGAACAGATTGTGAAGCGTGCACAGGATATGATCACTCACACTGCCATGACCACAGAATGAAGGCCTGAACCATCTGTCCTCCAGCACACACCATCCTCATTTTCAATCAATACAGTCCCCACTCCCAGCTGCTCGACTTGTGTACACTCCTTACTAAATAAACATTCGGAGGAAATGGAGCCGAAACGCAGTGCTGACAAAGTTCCGCGTCAGTGCTGCAGATTCACATAAACGACCAGATTTCATGGTGAAAATAATATTCCACGAGATGTTGTTGCTGTCACAGAACGGCATGCTCTGTAGTAAATACGCTGCGTGAGTCGCAGTTGGAAACGGCAGCCAAGAAATGAAAAGGTACCAGAGTGAGAAAAAAGGAAAGGAGGCTAAAAGCCATCAAATTGGCAACGATTACTGAACCTAATCTAGGGATGATTTATCGCTGCACCAATGATGTCACTTCTTGAGAAGCTCCATCACAGCTTTCTGAAGCATTTACCAAACACCTCATGTTGTGCACAGCAAGATTTCTCGTGTAAGAGGCGAGCAGATCAATGGTAGTGCTGCCCGAGTGTTGTACGTCACACTCGGAAAAGGTCTGAGGAGCAGAAAGTTAAAAATATAACCCAGGAAGGGCTTGTGAAACTGTATAGCTTACAGTCAATATTCAGATGCTGTCAGATACAGCAGCATCCTCCCTGTGGAGATGACTTGGAAGGAGATTCCCTGAGGACTGGTCACAAATTGAATCCATAACATACACACTCTGTTTCATAGATCACCTTTTCTCCCTTTGCCAGTGATGAATTTGAGCCATTAGTATAAACAAAGGGATTGTTTTAGCGCTAAAAATGGACGAGTAAACAAATACATTTATGGCACAAAGAGCGAACGCTGTGCTCTGACTAAACAAACACAGAAACTCCTACTGCCATTAAGTAGTTTGTCACATAAATTATAAGAAATGAGTGTAGTTTATACCTGCAGCTACTGGATGATGAATTTTTGGAGATTATTTTTGTCCAAGTTGTCTGATTAACAGACTAAATCTAAGTGGTTTATTTCTACAACAGCTCTATCCCTTTTGCAATCTTCCTAACAGAAATGATGACCGCAAGCTAAGTATAAACTGAAAACATGCTACGTTTTACTTTGACTTGCAGAAGCTTATACACACCTCTACTGACCCACTGAGCTCTCCCCCCTTCCTTTACCAGACAAGTCACTTACTTCTGTTGCTGCCGGCTGCTGATGCAAACAGTGAAACTCTTCTTCTGCGCCTCAAGGACCGGGCAGGATGCTGAAGGATACAGGCTGACTGTGGAGTGGTTTTGCACAACATTTGGACAAACGTCACAGCATGACTCAGCAGTTTAATGCTGCGACTCCATGGTTATTCTTTTCTGTCCTAACCCTCGTGCTTAAACGCTCAGACATGCTAATGCTGATCCCAAGGTATCCATTTCTCCTCCAGCTTATTTGACTCTGCAAATCCGGAGTCTTTTTAAGCCTCTCCCTCTGCTCCCACATCTCTCCTCCTCCGAATCAAGCTTCCAAGCCAACGCAGCAGATTACAAACTGATGTTTGGCTTGTGAAGCAGTGTTGTGCTTCCCGCTGGCAGAATGAGTGGTATCTTTCCTCTGTGCTCAGTGAGACTATTATCATCACAGATGCTGAAGTCAATACAGGAGCCGTGAGCTTCTGATGAGCTACACCTAAGTTTGAGTCGGGCAAGCAGAAAAAATGGCAAGCTGTAAAGAAGAAAAACCTAGCTCAAGTCATCTAATCTGCTCAGTGCACCAGAAAAACAGCTGATGGATGTTTGTGTTTGTCTGTGCCAACCCTAACCACACTTTGGGAGAGCAGCAATATCAAACTAAGGCAAACACCTGAACCCAAATATCTACTGAGATGATCTAAAACATAACACTAAATGTGATTCGGAACATTTTTGCTTTTGTAACGGTTATTTTTACATAGTTTAAGAGCAACACTGTCACATTATTAAATATCTGAAATGCTTCTGTAGTGTTGTTTACAGTAAGATGTGTCCACAACATGGGAAACATAGGCATGGTTATTTTGCTGGCTTCAGTCTGTTTTTGTGAGGTAGGACTGCATTAAACTGCCAATAAAATTCACATAACTGCACTGTTAAGATTAAAAAGTCTGCACTTTCCACACAAGTTGAGACAGAGACTCAGCGAGGCTGCGTCTTATTGCTACGCCATCTTAAACTGGTCATGTGATTTGGACACACCAGCGGGTTCGTTGACTCCAGAGGATTAGAGAGGAAAGAAAAAAAGACTGACCAGTTCAGCAACACCAAAAGGCCTGAAATTCACAGAAGACAACTAAAGTGGATGATGGTAGAATTGTTTCCATAGTTAAGAAAAACAACTTCTCAACATCAACCCAAGTCATTAACACTTGAGAGACAAAGTGTGTCAGTCTACAATCAATTAATGCCTTCATAAATATAGAGGTGCAAACCACCGGTTACACTCAAGAACGCTGGATTAGACTTCGCCAAAAAAAACCTTCTAAAAAAGTCTGAAAATTCATATCAGAATTCAGAAGTATAGAGAAGGAGAGAAACAGCTAATGATCTGAAGATTATCACATCATCTGTCAAACATGGTAGAGATAATGTTATGGCATGAGCATGCATGGTGGAACTGTGTCACTGGTGTTTATTGTGGATGTGACTGCTGTTAGAAGCAGTCGGATGAATTGTAAAGTGTCCGTGGCTGTATTCTCTGATCAGATTGAGCCAAATACAAAACTGATCAAATAGGGCTTCACAGTACAAATGGACAATGGTAAATGGTAAATGGCCTGTATTTATATAGCGCTTTACTAGTCCCTAAGGACCCCAAAGCGCTTTACACATCCAGTCATCCACCCATTCACGCACACATTCACACACTGGTGATGGCAAGCAATGACCCAAAGCATAGTGCAAAAGCAACCCAAGACAAGGAAGCAAAGAAATTGGATATTCTTCTGATCTCAGCCCAACAGAGCATGCTGTTCAGTTACTAAGTACAAAACTGAAGGCAGAAATATAAAAAAAAAACAAGCACCAACTGAAGGTCTGGTAGAGCATCTCGAGGGCGAAAACACTGCAATTAGTTTTGTCTGTTGATTCTACACTTGATGTACTTGACTGCAAAGGATTTTAATCCAAGTATCTTTAAAAAAAATCCTTATATCTAAAATTATGCTAGTTTGTCCAATTGCTTTTGAACATTGAAAAATGAGGCACTGTCTGTAAAATGTGATTCATAAACAGTGCAATTTATTTTTTTAAATCTCCTTGAATTAAAGGTAAAAACTCTGCATTTCAAACACACGTTGGCTATCTGATTTAACATCTGCTGTGGTGACGTTCGTGATAAAAACTACATAATCTCAGTCCAACACATTATGGACCTAACAGTATTTTTCACTGTGATATTTTTTGTGTTTTAGAAGTAGTGAAGGTTAAAGGAGGCTCCTAAGAATGAATATAACTCAGTGTGATGTTTTCTCAAGTCATGAATGTACAAGTGTGTGTGTGTGTGTGTGTGTCAGACAAAACAATTTCACTGTTCATCAACAAATCAATCACTTGCGGTAAACTGCGATTCAATCCAGACATATTTCATGCCCTTACTAATATTATTTTGATGAAACCAGCTTCTGGATTTTTTTCAAAAGACTATTTTTGTTGTGTCATTACCTACAAATTATTTGTTAAAACACAAAGAAAAAGAACCTCATATTGAAACACTGATGGTAGTATTATAAGCAAAAAGCTAATATTTACATGTCAACAAGCTCAATGATGGTGACAATGCAAAAATGTGCTAATTAGCACTAACCCTTTCACTGGCACTTTATTAGGTACACCTGTTCGACTGCTTGCTAATGCAAATATCTAATCAGCCCAACAATACGACCTCTTGAAGTTCACACCGAGTATCAGAATATTGAAGAATAATGATTTGAATAACCTTGAATGCAACGTGTTTTGTGCACCAGACATGCACCAATAACAATGAGTATGTCAGACTGCTGATCTTCTCAGGATTTTCACACACAACCATTTCTAGGGTTTACAGATCACGGTCAGAAAAAGAAAAAGCCAGTGAGCTGCAGTTTTCTGGTTGAAAATACCTTGTTAAAGTGAGTGATCAGAGGATAATAGCCACTTTGAGCTACTAGGAAGCAGTGTTGGGCAAGTTACTTTGAAAAAGTAATTAATTATAGTTACGAGCGCGCGCAGCTGCTTAAAGCTGTAGCGTCCAGATTACTTACAGCTACTTCTGTGCAACTGATATAAGATGCGGTAAGCTGAAGACAGCTTCAACCGTCTGTTTGTTGAAAAATAGTAACGGACCGCATTTTCTTGTTAGTAACTGTAACGGCGTTGTAACGATAGGAATAGTAATTAGTTAGATTACTCGTTACTGAAAAAAGTAACGCCGTTATTCCCATCACTGCTAGGAAGGTAACAGTAACTCAAACATCCACAACAAATGTACGCAGAAGAGCATCTCTGAACGCACAACACAAACTTTAAAGGACTTGGGCTACAGGAACAGAAGAGCACACTGTAGTCCACTCCTGTCAGATAATAACAGGAAACTGAGGCTACAATTCGCACAACATCAGAAAAATAGGCCAATGGAAGACTTAGCCTACCTGAGTATTGCTGCTGACCCTGTCCATCCCTTATGACCACAGTGTACCATCTTCTGATGACTGTTTCCTGCACTATAACACACTATGTTGCAAAACTCAAATCATCCCAAGCTGGTTTCCTGAAGATATGTCAACGAGTTCACTGTACTCAAAAGGCCTCCCCAGTCACCAGATCTCAATTCAGTTTGGCACCTTTCTGATGTGGTGCAACGGCAGATCTGCATCTGACAAATCTGCAGCAATTGTGTGATTCTATCAAATCAATATGGACCAAAATCCAGCACCTTGTTGAATCTTTGCTATTAAGAATTAGTCCTGAAGGCAAAACCTGTCCAACCAATTGAGGGTTGATGGGAATCCCACTAGCTCGAAGACACTTGATTATACTCTTGTTGATCTCTCGATGGCACTAGAGGAGAAGTCAGTGGGTTCACCTAAGTGAGTGGAATCCATGTTGACAGGGACATGAATGTGTGAAGCAAATTTGGCATCAATAACTATTAAACAATCACACCAAAAACAAAAATAACAGGTGGTGCTAAGAAAAACAACAGGGAGGCTTCCAAAGTCATTAGGATCCATTTTCTGTGCCATGAATCTGGGCCAAACAAACTTGCATTGTCTTCCACCATATAGCGCCATATCAAAGACACTGGATATGCTGGGCTGTGAAAGCAAGATAAAGAAATAAATATTCAAACCAAGTGTTGGCATCCACTATTAGCTTTTACTATCCTTTAAATAACTGTGCCATATCTCTTCACAGATGATTTGTCATGCTGAAATAAGAAGCTGCTATGATATAAAATCCATGTCAGGGAAAACCGTAATCTCTACATATAAATTTGCTTCAGAGAGGCTGGATTCTAATTCCCAGCTGCACCACAGGCTAATAAATACCATAAAGTATTTGGTGGACAGTCTCTGTATAACTTCCCATTCCTTCGTAAAACATTCAGCTGGATCAAGATATATCCCCTGCCTGAGAGAACGAGATAGCGATGGGCCCGTTTTTCCTGAGAAATGAACTATATATAAAATGTAAACTTCTGGTGACTTCCAAACCTCTGCACCCAATCAACTTACTGTCACCATAACTATGATATAACCCCGAGTACAATTTGCAATCGCCATAAATAAAACATTCACGACTTCAGAGGCGCGCTTCTCCTCTTGACTGCACTGACTGCAGCCTTGTTAAACATTTTCCCCCTGCCGCTGTTCTGTTTGTGTTTGCAAAATATGCCCTCTCTGCGCGAGACGGCCGCACCTGCACAGACAGGAAAGATTTGACATTTCCCTTATCGTTTGCTTTTGTGACAGCTCGGAGCTGGTAGAATATGCATGAACTTTTCTTTTTGTCAGCCGTGCCCTGCAGGGTTTTCTGAAGGTGAGACCCTAATTAGCAAAATCCTAGTTTTTAAAAAGTGTTTTGCATAAAGAATCTCTCTTTATTTGACTTTTAAAAAGCCAATGAAACTGCATGAGAGAACACATAGTGGGAGATCTCCTCCGACCTTTCGTGCTGAGATGTATGGGATAAAGTGAGTGGAGGTAGACAAAAAAAATTTAACAGATAACTGCCACTTGACTCTGATGAAAACCTTAAAGCTACAATGGAGAAAATTCGTAGCTTAATAATGGTATCACCTAAAAGACTGTAAAAAGAGAGGGTTATGTAGAGAGAGCTAGGTTACCATGATAACCAGACTCTTTCCTTTTGTAATGCTTTGTACTTCAAGATGAGATGGGGAGTCAGTGCAACCTCCAGTCTGGCCTCATCAAACTTCAAAGGAGGATCATATTTTTCTTTTATATAATCTATGCGTTTGCTCTCCTGTCAATCATGTTGAAGGGCAGACAGTGAAACAAACCTCAGTGGCTGAAGCACTTATCGAGAATCCATTCAAGCTGAGAAGCTTTGGCTTCTGTTTCTCTGTACACTGCTTACAGTGACCCTTGGCCACTGGCATCAGATACAGATGACTCGAAGCCTGCTTCCTGCAGCAGTCCAAGTCCATGCAGCTTCTCTAGTATCTTATTATTATTATTAGCAGCTTCTCTAGACGATTTATATGCTGTTGCGATATCCAGCAAGGCTAGAGCCAAACACTATTCTCTGATGTAAATAAGCCTTAAAAATTTAACAAATTAGGAAAGGCTGATGATAAAAAATTCAGCTTTAGAGCAATCTGCTCTGTAAGGAATACCAAAGTTTTATCGCAGGGTCTGTAGTGAGTAGAGATGGCACGATACCACTTTTTTATGTCCGATACCGATATCATAAATTTGGTTATCTGCCGATACCGATATGAATCCGATATAGTGTTTTTTAATCAACAAAACTGTTTTTTAAATATCTTGCCGCATTTTGTATAAGTTCATACTCAAGTTTAAAACAACAACTACACTAAAGCTATTCTGTTATACCTGTATGCAAAAAAAATTATTTCATAGTTCAGCAATACTGATCAATCTAATAAACTTAAACCTACACCATCCTCCCTATTCTGGTATTTGAAAGAGTACTTAGCATAAATATTAAGCAACCTAACTAATAGGGTTCCAACTCCCAGCAACAACAAAAATAAATAAATAAAAAATGGGGAACCACCCCTCACGCTCCACCTCATGATGCTTAATCGACGTAATCAACCTTAATTTGATGCAGTGTGAAAAAAATGCACAGAAATCAATTATTTTTCAAGAAATATTAAATAGATTCAACATCTTTCTTCAACAAAATTGCAGACTGCACAGATGGTACCTTCCCAAAGGAAAAAGTACTATAGCTTACTAGGGTATATATATTAGACTTAATAGTTACTATATACAGTAATGGACTTCTATTTGTTAGATTTGTATTGTTGATTGTCATTTATGCTTAGAAATATTTACTTATATATGCTTAGAGTTTTGTAATTAGTTGTAGATTGGTAGAGGTTTTGATCCTTGATAGTCTGCAAACTTTGTGTGTATTAGACAGCACTTTGGGAGCATGAGAGGTCATACCGTGTCTTATTATTTTATGGTAGGATTAACGTAGTTGCGTCTGTTCTAGTCTAAGTGCTCTTTGTTTAGATGAACTGCAGGACTTCCTCACCGTGTTATCTAGGATGAACCATCTAGGGTGAGGGGGAGGCTACCCTCTTCCTGACCAAGGATGTTTGACCCTTTGATCAGCAGTCCACACACACACACACACACACACACACACACACACACAGACACACACACGGTACTCTTTGTGTGTATGTAGACGTCATATGTTAATGAACTTATGCATATTCATGTAACCTCAATAAAAGAACAGTGGTACGGGAGAACGGACGAGAGCAACTGGGGTCAAGCGAAGGAACGGTGCCTGTCCGGTTCTCTCCCGTGCACGAGAAACATGAAGAAGCTTGCCTACTTGTGTCTTGCTTTGCAGTGTAATTATATTGTCTTCAACGTTCCAGCGGATGGGTTCAAGCTACAAACCTATCACTATTCATTTTGCATCAAATTAAAACTTTGGGTGTCAGATAATTATTTATTAAAAGCTCGACATTTTAAATGAGAATAAGAAAGAAAAGTATGTCTTTGTGCCCCCTTTTCCCTGTTAATGCCCTATCGGCCCCCCTGGCTAAACTTTGCTAGATCCGCCCCTGCACAGTTACCAGCCGTCAGCTATGTAGAAAAAGATCCTCGAGTAGAAAGTAATATTAAATACATTCTAACAACAGCTGATCAAGCTTAAACGTGCTTCTGTTGTTCAGTCGCTGGTTTCCTCTTTCTGGTGCAAAGTGGGCCAAAAACAAACCAGAGAGACGGACTCGCGACAGAAAAGCCGATCAGCTGATCATTTAAGCAGTTTCATGATTGAAGTAGCAGCCGGAGAGCGAGAGGCAGTCGCTTGTTAAGCTTAACGCAGGAATGCTTTACAAACATTCAGAGATGGACTTACACACTTGCTTTACTTCTCTCGGGATAACTTTGTCGGAGATGAAATGCCGGGTTGCTAGCAAAGCTCCAAATGCTATCCAGACCACCACAGGTCCCGCATGCCACAGCTGCTCTATCACGTGATGCATACTGCTCCGACGTGCTAACGTTCTGAGGTGAGTTACGGCGTGTTGCAAGTTTTGTGAGGTGCTTTCGTGATATTTAATGGATCGGATTACATTTTTTATTTTTCTCCGATATCCGATCCAGTAATTTAGGTCAGTATCGGACCGATACCGATACGTAATATCGGATCGGTCCATCTCTAGTAGTGAGTGATGTAGTGAAGACTGCATTTTGCTAATTTTACTAATTAACATACAGTCAAAGACCAGAAGCTTTGGAATAATGTTCACTGGACAGATGCAGCATTCATATTTGGTGCCGAGCAAGGACAGCTGTTCAATAGAAGAACACGATGCCAAGTTTGAAGTGTGATGGTGGGAATCTTTTGGTTTAGGGTTAACCAGTAGCCTTGAAGACTGACCTTGCAGTCATTAACTGAACTACAATTTCTGCATCATGTCAATGCCTGCTTTAGCTGTTGGCTGAAAATGAACAAGAAATAAAAATTTCAACAGTGCAACAATTAACAAAAAGCAAAAACAAATGGAGCACGGCAGTAATTATGTTCATAATTTCAGGTTTTAGCCTGTACAGTTATATTTTCGTCTATTACCTGCATAATTCCCAGTAACATACATGTATTTTTTCCACCTCACACTGGCATTTGACAATCATTGCAGCATTTGTAATTGTGTGACTTTACACCTTGAGTCAGTTTATATTATTCTGTCTAACCCCCTGTAGTAGACAGGGGTTAAAACTGAATGCCCCCTGTAGATTTCCCCCCGGTAGTTTTCCACCAACACACTCAAAAGCAGCTGTGGTACTTTTCCTGCAGGACATGGTTAAGCCCTCAAATAATCCAACAGAAGATCAATAATAGCTTAATAATTTCTTATCAAAGCAAAGTCCAGGGATGAAAGTGCATTTACAAAATCAGGAGCATAATAATGTGAGCTCTTCGGCTTATCGGCTACATTTATAGATGGCAAGTTCTGCCTGAACTAGGGCTGCCACAAACGATTATTTTGATAGTCGACTAGTCACCGATTATTTTTGCGATTAGTCGACTAATCAGATCATCATCCATTGAACGTAAAAGTACAGCTTATTGCACCAGCAGCATCTGCTCTTATATAACTATCATTAGCTTACAGCTTTAAGTGTTTAAGGTCTGTGCTAACTAAAAATAAAGACAAGATGATAGTTAATTGAATTCTAATTAAATGTGCAGATTGTTTCGGTGGAGTTTAATAAACTCAGCCGATTTACTCAGGAACAAATAAAATACTGAAAAAAGCCAAACAATAACATTTTTAAGTTATCTAAGTGACTTGTATATGTTTAACCTGAGTAGGGCGGTGGGTTTGAAAACGATCTGCCGGGAGTCCGGTGCTCTCATGGCCCCCGGCTAGCTATTGAGCTAGTGGGTAACAGACGCCTCCGAAAACGTCGGAGCGCTTTTGAAAATATGTGGTGTCTTGATAAACTGAGCAGATATTTGAGGTTTACACAGCTACATTCTCGCCTGAAAATATGTTAAACGTTTATTTTGTGACCCAGAAAGAATAATAAGAGTAATATTAAAACTAACTAGCTGCCGCCATTGTTGACAACTGCGCTGGGCCGCGCTATGAATTCTGGGACACAGTTTCTTCTTCTTCGGGGTTTAACGGCAGCTGGCATCCTTGTACATGCAGTGCTGCCATCTTCTGTTTCAGTCCGTTATTACACTCTTAAATCCTGCTACTTATTCCTGCTTTTGTGATCTTACAAAGCTTCAAATGACGCGTCGACTATTAAATCAGTCGTCGACGATTTTGATAGTCGACGTAATCGTGACTAGTCGACTAATCGTGGCAGCCCTAGCCTGAACAATCGAAAATTAAACACATTCTGATTGTCCATCTCAGTGCAAGACATGCAAGACATTCTTCATTAACTTCACACTGAGCTAGTGAGTTGGGGACATTTCCATTATTATGTGGTGCATCTGATTGGTAGACTGTTGCTGTTGTGACAGGGATGTCATGTGTGAATGCATCTTATTCCTAACTCTGCAGGAGCTACATCCTCTGCTGTGAAGGGTTTTGGGCGGAGGATGTGTGGATGGGCAGCCCTTGTCAGACTCAGCCTGAGGCTGAGGAGGATTGGGGCGGAGGTTTTAATGCAATCTGCTCACCACCTGCTCAGTGGAGGGAAAGGGAGGGGGCTTTATTCTTTTCACAACTTGCTCGTTATCACATCAGACACACAAACACAGATCACTGAGGTGTGTCTGCTCAGAGTTCACAGTTAACGCACCGTCCCCTCCCCACCCAGCCTCCTTCCGAAGGCTGAATGAGCCTTTGCATGACTGGAGCGATGACTGCACACACAGGCTATCCTCAACAAACCTAACACCTGCTTCCTGTCTGGCTGCACATGCTCAGAAGGCCCCGAGAGATTGTGGTTGTGTGTCTGCCTTGCTGTTGTTATGTGGACTGGGCCAGTCCTTATTAGGACCAATGTAGCATCTGTGATTCTTGGCTCTAAGATATGAATGCTTGATTACACTGTACCTGACCTATTCAGTAACCACAGAACCTCTCTGAGCTGCATTTTCTCTGCACACCACACAGGATGTGGACGATTCCACCCACAGCTTCTTACACTGCAAATTCTCCTGTAGATGATCCTAAAACTGGGCCTGTGAGAAAACCTGAGCCCCAATCAATATAAACCTCACCTCCACGTCAACCATAAAATCCTGTCTGTTGGAAAATATTATTCTGGACAAACGTCTCTGTCACTATCTAAACCATATTTACATAAAAAAGTAGCATTTAATTACTTGGCACACAAAAAATTGCCAGGCAAACAATCAGCAATGGTTTAATCAAAGAGAGACTTACGGAAACAGATATAATTATCAGCATTACACACTATATAACCTATACATGTACAGTCTATTTATTTTAAACACCACAGCTGCTTGAAAATAAAGCTGAGTGCAATATATGCACATATTACTGTGGAAAACATTAATAAAGAACTTTAATGGACTTTAATTTGTTGCAGATATCCAGATCATTTTAATAAACATACCTGCGGAGAATAACATATTGTACTGTGTGACCAGCAGTTCATAACAAAAAAGGAAAATATTCACATTTAAAAACACTGCAATGAATATATAGCATAGTTGCTTCGAAATATTTGATTAATACGTACAGATTCATCTGATAACTAGAAATTGAAAATTACAGCATCTGATGCTGTTTCTTGCTGCTGTGACCTCTCTGAATGTCTAAGGAGGTTTATCTGATATGAATGCTAGCCCACAAAAGGCACTGTCAGTATGAAGTATCAAAAGACAGTCTGACATTTATGTATGACTGTGAATATCTGATACTCCTCATTGTATGGTAAGTTTATGGCGGGGTGCTTCTTTGTGAAAGTCTGTGCACAATACATCAGTGACAGCACTGCATGCATCAGCATCACTGTGATAGACCTCGGAGGAACAGCAGTAAAAATTCACAGCTTGAATCTCAAATAGCAGGGCGCCTACTTTCTACTAAAGACTTCAAAAGAACAAAGCCCGAGCCAACAAATGCTGTGGTTAGATGACAGGTGGAATACAAATGGAGTTTTCGCAGCTAACTGTGGTATCATCAGCCTTTGCTTTGTTCTGATATTCTGTTTGTGTTCAACGGTCTGTTAAAAGGACAGCAAAGGTTTTCTGACATTCTTATTTCCATCTGGCAGTCTGGTATGTGGGGTGGTGGGGCTGAGGAGATGACCTGCAGAAAAACATCAAATATGTGGTGCAGTCATGAATGTCTGGTGCACACAAGCCATACCTGCACTGCATTTCTCACTGTGAGAAACTGCATGACTACCACCATCATCAGCATTACTACCAGAACAGAAAGAGGGATGGTTCACTGGATGACCCGTGTTTTGTGCTACACAGTAGCAATCTGTCTGCAACATGAGCTATTTCTCTCCGATCCCTGACTCAAATATGCATGTAACTCCCATTCATCACTGTATTAAAGGTGGCACGTCAGCACAGTCATCTCTTTTTATTATGGCCTGACATACATAAGGATCTACTTTGTTTTTGTTGTTTGTTTGTTTTTTAACCATGGCTTTATATTAACTGGTTAAATAATAGATATTCAATTCAATTCAACTTTATTTATAAAGCACCAAATCATAACATAACAACTGCCTCAAGGCACTTTATATTGTAAGGTAAAGACCCTACAATAACATCACAATAATGTGATAGGATACAGTTAATCCTGTAGGGGCCATGAGATGTGAAATACATTAGCCAGGTCTTTCAAAACACAGTGTTTGGTTTTGGTGTAGCACACCAAGAGGTATCACATAATTTGTCTTCTATTTACTCCACCTGATTTTGGTACATTTAACATTTGCAATATTTAAAACTTGTGCAAATTATTGCATGCATGGTATTAATCTTCACAGATTATGCTATGCTTTTCACTTCTGTCTAATCTCAAAACTGCAAAGAATCTCATCTCATCTACTTGCCCAGCTGGAGCTGTCCTCCTGCTCGTGGTGCTGAAACAAACACAAAGAAACAGCCAAACACAAAGTATGCGGAGAAAATGAACACGAGGCTTAACGTGGTTTAAGACTTGCTCTAACATACGTCTCAATATTGTCCATCCCTTTTGCACCTGCTCAGTGCTACACAAGTGCACCATATCCGTATCACTACTAAAAGCCCTTGTTCAATCTCAGCTTAGAGCCTTTTGAAATATTAATGCCTGTGAGACACTTACTGTGCACTCGTATGGATCAAATTTTAAAGAAACAGGATAAAACCCTGCAACTAATTTACAGCACTTTGGTAAGAAACTATGAAATATATACATATTTTATACTGAAGCAATTGATCAGCTGCAAATTTAGTCAATGTTCTTGTCATCTAGGTATGAATTCGATCACACAAATACCTACTATCTGTTTGTCTAAAACACTGAGGTAAAAACATATAGTTTCTCCCCTTCATTTAAAGCATCTGCAGTGATTCTGAAGTCCTTGATTTTCAAAAACGACCTTTTCACACCCGCAAGGCTTTGTTTAATCCAACCTGTGACACTAATTCTGACCCTTCTTGATATTTCTGAGATCTCTCTGAAAGCGCAATACCTCTATTTATAGAACACGCATAATTGGGAACCTGGAAACAGGATAGGCCTCCTCTCTAATTAAGGAATAAACAACACTAATTGCCATCATTACTATCATTCATCTGGTGTTATCAAACGTGATGAGATGTGCATATATTGAGTCCTGTAAGATTACGCTCTACATCTTGGCTAAAATCTGAATATCACCATTCTAAATGTATTTTCCTCCCAGGCTCTCATTAGGGTTTGACATATTGTATTCCACTAAAATGTCAAAAGTCCATAGCAAATCTGGCATTTTCAAGGCCACCTGCTTTCAGCACAGTCGGGTGGAAATGTTACCAGATGTCAGTTTAGTACTCTGCCCAATTTCCGAAAACAGAAAAAACACAGTCAGAAAAGGCTAGCTTTACTTACTGTAAAAGCTCAATGTACCTCAAGAATCACATTTATTTTACAGGGTAACCCTTGTGTTAAAACCCACATCACATGTAGTAGGATAAGCATCGAATCAACAAGTCACAAGAAGTTGACCGGTATCATTTTTTTCTGTGCGAATCCAACAGAGTCCAGATTGAACAGCATCAGGCTACACAGACAGAGGGTGGCAGCATGAATGGAAGTCTGAGGGGCTCCTTTTATTATTAAAAACGGGCTCCCCAAGTTACACATAACGATGCTCACTCAAGGTTTGCCACGCAGCTAAGTCCACGAGGAACAATCGGGAACAATAGGTGTGACAGAGAGGAGAAATGATGCACCTGGTTTGGGTGTAGGAGTCTGACACGTTGCCAGAGACAGGCTCGTCCTCACCACCACCACCACCACCAACACCACCACCACCACACTGTACCGTGAACTTTAAGATATTTATAAATAAAGGAAAAGGTATTGCTCTCCGTAATCAGACATTTTTATCGACTCTCGGTTCCCCCGCTTACTGCAGCACTCACAGCAGCCTGCACACCCACCTTCCTTCAGCTCCGTAACTTGATGAAAACGATTGCGCCACTAATAGCGCAGTAAAGCCTTCCGGTTTGCATTTCTATCACTACAGGCACGCACGGCTTTAATATTTACCTCACTCACCTTATAAAACTCCCTTATCGCTGAGGTCCGGCGGTGATAGAGATGCTGCTGATCTTTCTTTAACGCCAAGAAACAAGAGAAACTCCCACCTTCGCAGGGGCCGTCTAACAATTAAACACCTGCTTTGGAGGCGTTAAGGGACCATCAAGCAATGGTGATGCCAACAAAATTTCATTCGTTTTATTCGAAGTTACATAAAAATATATTTGACCAGACATCCACCTTAAAGTTAGCTAGGTCGATTTAAGTGGTTAAATGAATTATATATATATTTTAATGTTAACTTTGAACACCAAATGCACAGTAATCTGAAACTGAATTTTACGTACTCCAGTTTACATCCCACAAATACAAAGGCTTATTCCATTTAAGACAGAAAAATATGTATATTTTACTTAAAAAATACATGTTTTTAAATATATTAAGGAAAAATATTTGAAAACAATTAAGCATTATTAAATTAAAGCTACTTTGTTTTTTTAAAATATACATTTATCATTATTTCTATATTTTGCATTCTTTATAAAAAAAATCTACAAAAACTTTAGAATATATCACAAGTGTAGATACAAAACAACAACTTTTATATACAGCATTGTTTTGTGGGTACAACTACTCAGTCACTATTCATCTGTCAGTGGGTTGTTGCTCTTACCACACACCATTTAGTAAACCGTTTAAATAGTTTTATTGTTCTTGATGATGATGATATTTTTGAAGATATTTGACTTGTTTATGTTTTATATTATATTATATTATATTATAATATAATGTTGCATGTTGCATGTTGCGTATTATGTTTAGTTTAATTTCTGATCACAGGATATTTCACTGTTGGCTTTGCCTCTTGTTCACAATGAAATTGGAAAAAAATATTTGTAAATACTTTGCTTCCTATGAAGGAATGAGGTACAAAAGATTTTAAAGCTACAATCTAATATTTCACAGGAAAATTTTAAAAAGGTTATATTTATTTACCTGTGCTCCCTATTGCACATGCTTTTATTACTTTATGAACACATATAATATCTCCTGTTTATAATGTTGTATGTGTTTTTACAGACAGGTGTCTTTTCAAAAAGAAATCTCAATATCAGCGAGACAGGATTTAATATTAACAATAATCTTATGTTACCTTAAAGGAGAGGTCTCTAGACTAAAGTAATGAAATGAAAGCTCTTTAGAGACATTACTCTAAGGATACTGAGGATCTATCTCAGACTTAACCTGGTAACAGATATGATGCAAAATGTATTAGTGCTCAAGTTAATTGTACTTTAAATAAAGACAAAATAATAAAAAGAATATTTGTTTGTAACAGGGAGAGGCCAATACCTGACTGATAGTGGTCCATTGGGTGATGGGTAAACATGTAGACTTGCCAATGGAGTTATAATTTCCTGTTATATTGTGAGATGTTGAAAATTGATGCCTTTATGACTCCTGCACAACAAGATGTATTTTAGTATGGAGTGTTTGTGAGAGTCATGTCATGTTAACAAAAGAAATCAAATGCATTGAGCTGCCTTACATCCTGTGAGTAAAGCTTATTTTATTGAAATTGCTAAAATTAGCTTATGGACCTCTGCGCTAACAGCATGGGACGTCAGATAACTGAGGATACATTGCCACCTACTGAATTCTTTCTTTCCTGCATTGACCCTAAACACTGCAGACTGTTCACATGCTGTAATAATAATAGTTGTTCACATGGAAAGAAAGTGAAGGATTAATCTTATAAAAATGTACTATTATATAAATATATACTTTTTGAATGGATGTATATGGACTTAAATATGGGGAATTAACCATGTGAAAATAATAATACTTGTTTTGCTTTGTTGAAATTTCTTTTTTGTCTTGTTAACAGGGACACGTGAAGAAAAAGAGGAACACAGACGCATCCGGACCAGCAGGCGGCGGTAGACAAAGGAGTTAATGTGGTGATGTAAAAACGACGTCAGTGCCTCTCAAAGAAACCTTCTTGTGTGCGTTTGAAGAAGCTCCTGAGCTCCGAGGCTCCGTAGTGCTGAAAGGACAGCTCCTCCGCTCTCTGACATCTGCAGGTAGGCAGATGCGTCGCGCCATGGAGATGAAATTATGGGCAAATAACATTACTGGCGCAATCATTAACATACTGGAAACGATATAATGTAATTCTGAAAGAAAACAGAACACGAAGGAGATGGATAACTACAGTTATATTATAAATGCTTTCTGTTTTCTGTAGCATCCACAGTGTCGATGCCCTCTAATGAGGGACGTAAAGACCAACTTTTAAATTTGGTCTGCGAGACCGCCCTCTTTCCTTTTCGTCGTTTGCTATCTTGTGATTTGCAAATCCTTCAGTGCTGCAGGTTATGCGATGACAGAGGGAGGGATAAGACATTACTGCTATTCTCAGTGGCCCCTGGGAGTCCCCCACCCCCACTTTGCTCAGAAATTAGTTTTTAACTCTAAGCGGCAGGCTTACATTCTCTCTTCTATTCACATTTCTGCACTGTGCTCTTTGTAAATGGTTTGGATTCAGTGTGATTTATTTCAGGGTTTCAAATTGTCAGGTAAAGAGCATTCAGTAGTAGACATAGAACTAAACAGTTATCCCCTGTGAACAAGCACTTGGACACAATGGAAAGGAAGAACTACCTGATCTCTCCTCAGACCAAACTGTGTCCTTGGAAGGGTCATTCCCTCCAATTTGCTACTATTTAATTCAAGTATCTTAATGTAATAATCTCCCTACAAGTAAATGACTTTACTGCTGGATTAAGACTATTGATGCCCCTTAAATTGCAAACAGCACTGCCAATTCTTTAGGTACTTAGCAATCCTCATAAGCTGAGAATTTGTTTTGTCTATTTGCTAAAACTGTACTATAGTATCTTCTGTTTTGGCTGCACGTTTGTGTTTGCATCTAACATGAAATTGGTAAAAAGTGTTGAGAGTGATTCATCATGAATACCTGTGTTTGCATACAGAGACCTATTTTCAGCAAATGCGTGTTTGATGGCACCTCGTGTTTCCTAATGCAAGTTTGTTATATTAAAAACCTGATTAGTCATTAGAAAAACCATTTTCCAATTATGTCAGCACAACTGAAAATAGTGTGCTGATTGGAGAAGCAATAAGTGCGGCTAAATAAGTGCCTGGATTGGCTGTCTCAGTCTGATTATAGTCTCTAAATTTAAAAAAAGGACTGGAAAATGATCACTTTGTCCTTGCTTTAAGGAATAAGAGGTTAATCCATGCAGTAACCTTAAAAAAAAAAAAAAAAAGAGAGAGAGAGAGAGCAAGAACAGATTTTATAAAACAGGAAGTACTGCTCCCTCCACAAAACTGTGCAAGCATCAGGGCCTTTACCTAAAAAAGGATAAACACCCATACAAGCCAACGTGAGGTGGTTTGTAAAGGGAGTATGATGCCCATGATGAGTGAATCTAAACCTCTGACCACAACTGTGTTCAGCTCTCTACGCATGCTCAGACTTTTAGCACAATAAACTTGAACTAAGTAACATAATGTGCACAGAAAGAGCGGTGGTTGATGTAAACAGGCCATTTCATTCAATTTATTATCATGTTCCATTTAAAATGATAAATCATTTATGATTCCACAGACCATTAGTTGTGATTTAGACCATTTTGGGTCATTGTTCTTGTTATATTAGATACAAACAAACGTGCTTTGCTTTCAGAAGAAAGAACATTTCAAACTGACCAGAAACTTCTGCGCAGTTACGTTTACAGTTACTTGCACTTGCACTGCTAACTGTGTTCTTTGCTCCCACACAGATATGTTCACCCGGATGTTAAAACTGAGACTTCTCAACGCTGTAGCACCTGCGTACTTTTTTACGGCTACAGCAGTCACCTTCATTTTTCACTTTGGCTTCTTCATTCCAACAATTTTCCCAAGTCAGGGTACATCACTGGACGGGTCCAAAGTTTTACATACAGTTATTTTCCTTTTCTTGATGTTCAATGCGTTAGGGAACTACATAATGACTATTAAATACCCAGCTGAGAGTGCCAACGAGACTGTGATTCCAGTGTGTTCACCTCACTGCTCAGATAAAGTGGACGCGCACTACCTCCTAAACGGCCGTCACTTCTGCAAACTTTGCAAGAAGGTTATCCTTAAGAGGGACCACCACTGTTTCTTCACTGGAAACTGCATCGGCAACAAAAACATGCGCTACTTCATCATGTTCTGCATCTACACATCCTGCACATGTTTATACTCTTTGGTTCTTGGCGTGGCCTTTCTAACAGTGGAGTACTCTATCTCTTTTGAGAACCCCCTGACCTTTTTGACTCTTCTCCCGTTCTCCACTGGTTACTTCTTCATGGGTGAGTTTTCCATTAAAGCTGATATCGCAGAGGGGACACCAATTAACAACTCAATATTTTTATTGTTGGAGTCTGCTAGAGTTTGCATGATTCACAAACTGGATCTTGGCGCAGCCTCTCAGTTCATGCACGTTCAGCTAACTTTGTCCTGATTAGATGCCCTTTGCAAACAGAAGGTTAAAACAGCACGGCGGCAGGGCTTTTGCAAAGCTAGGCCACACTAATGATATTTGCTTTCACTGAGATCAAAATGGTCTTAAACTAAGCATTTAGGTCAGTCTGCCTGAGCTTCAGGCTAACAGGTATTACTTGTATATACACTGACCTCATTTAATACTCTTTTCTTTACTACAACCATCCACCATTCTAACAATAATATATGCGACAGTAATTTCTCCTCCTCAATATCTCCTCACAGGAACAATCTCAGGCCTGCAGTTGTTCCTGGTGCTGATGCTGTACGTGTGGCTGGGCATCGGTTTGGTGTGTGCAGGTTTCTGTTGTCAGCAGGTGCTGCTGGTGGCCCGGGGGCAGACATGGTGTCAGATGCAGAGAGGGCAACTTGCAGAGAATTGCAACCCCTGGAGAGCTAACCTCAAGGACGTCTTTGGCACCCGCTGGATGCTTGGTCTTATACTGCCTGTGCAGACAGTAGAGACGTGCTCTGAAGACGCAGATGCCCATAAAGAGGACTGAAGAAAAACCTCATATCGTAACAATAGCTCCTCACAGGTCAAAAAAGTGACACATGTTGTAGAAAATGCTGTCTAAAGACCCATGTGGGGAACGATTTTGAACACAGAGAGGATGCTTTTTGACGTTTCAAATAGTCTGTGAAATAGCTGTTAGCACACATTCCTTTAAGGACAGGAGCCATACAAGCAATGTGAAATAAGCGTGTAGTCTAAGTGTATCCTTTAGGTAGCTTTTTAAAAAGGCAATATTAAGACAAATAAGTTGGTCATTTTTGGGAATCCAGCAGTTTTACTTACGCTACTATAAACGCTTGCATCAAAATATAAAGATGGCTTTGCATGCCTTCACAGCTTTGCAATTTTGTATTATTTGACAGCCTGTGCCATGCGGTGCTCTGAGATTATCAAAGTGCAATATTCTTCCACACATCCTATTAAGATGCTACAAAGCGCCGTTCAGGAAACTCCGAGTAGTTTTCGTGACAATGACTCTCGTTTGTCGTTAAGGGCTATCAGACAAAGAAGCCGTTTGTCTGCAGCATAAACTGCCGGGTTTGACAATACTGTTGTGACAATTACATGTTTAGCCTGATGTACTCTACTCAAAGTAATGTGACTCAGGCAGTGTGAAGAGGGAATGCTCCTTTGGAAAATGGGTGGGGAAGATGATTAATATTCGATTATCCAGTGTTATTATTCACAATGTGCCATAAAGTCATTTCTTATTTGCTTATAGCTGACCCCAAAGATGAGGTATTCACTACACTGCTAATAATAAGGCGCTCTGCATAATAATATTATTATTAAGGACTTTTCACTGTTATTCTGTGACTCCAGCTACAAATACACTGCTCATGTCGAACAGGTTTTGGGTTTCAATAAGTATACTTTCTAGAGATATTTTGTCTATTCCTGTTATACCAATAAAAGTATTCAAATCACAGCAAGTGATTAATTATTGTCTTTAATAATGACACACTGGTCTTCCAACAGTTTTACACAAAGCACACTTGACAATATCAGAAAAAAAAAAAAGTATCCAAACTGTAATAATTTGCCACCCTCCTTTTGCCCTTTTAAAACCAAGACTGCTTTTGATTCATTTTTAATATTCAGGTTAATTACTAATGTTGGGGTATGCAAATCGTGGTCCTGAAAACAAATCAAAGTGAACCTAGACTTAATATTTAACTTGTGCTTATGATTTCTATACTGTAACTTGAATGCATTATCTAACCACACTGTGGGTGGTTATACAACTTCAAAGAAGAATAAATCTTTGGAAACCCTTAAGTATATTAAACTTTCTCCCAAATTAAGCTCAAAAAGAAATAAAGAAATCTTAGCTGCTCAAGCATCGACATAACATACAACATTAACTTACCGGTAAAAAAAAAAGAAAGAGGTGCAGGGCTTCTGATAAACATTTATATTCACATTATCTTATGCTTATGTTTAGAGGCAACTCAGAAATCTGAGAAATGAAACAAAACAAGCCCACTTCATTGTTTTAAAGTTTAAATTAATACTAAATAATAAGCAAAAATTAAAGCAGGAATGAACATGAGAGCAACAAATCCAAAGGCAACACAGTTATATAGCTACAGCACATCACCTGCTACAAGCTGTAGGTATGAAGTTTCTATTTAATAATAATAATAATAATAAAAAAGAAGCTTACTTTACCAGAACTGGCCAAATCCGTACAATAATCTCTGTTTACAGTATTCACACAACTTTAGTCTTGGTCAGAAACATCATTACAAATAAATAATACTGACACCAAATAAACTTCCATTAAACGAAAAACAAACTGTTACGATTTAGCAAGCCATCTGAACTCTCTGTGAATCAGACACCGTTTGAAAAGACACTTCCTACAAAAGATGCATCAGCTCTATCAGTTTGATTTACCAGTTTAGAAATAAAGGATAAAGAAAAACAAAGATCACAGGAACCTGCTGACTAAAGATGAAAGATGGATTTGATCTAAGAAGTAAATAACCCTCATACTTTCTCCACACTAGCAACATTCATGCCACGTATAAGGAGTAAACCCCATGTGTCTTTGTATGTGCTGTAAGGCATGCATTAATGCAATCAAGTAGGGATGCACCGATATATTGACCGAACATCATTACGAACTGAAATCAATCATGTGGATGACCACTGGCTTCTCAGCACGTAAGACAACACTTATCAAAGTGAGAGGCCAGTGTTTATCTACAGTGTGCCATCAATTTTGAGCTGGTTTTAATGAGAAAAGGTAGCGTGACAAAGTATGAAAGAATTTTAAACATTTGCAACTTTTCAACAAAACAAAGAGAAAAATAAAAACGTATCAGCCTGGGCTATCGGCTAAACACTGGTGTCAGTACTTCACAATCAGTGCATCCCTACACTTAGGAGTTTGACACAGAAGCCATAGCCCTATTGCAAGTGATACTTGCTATTTTGAAACAGAAGAGGCAAGAAAATTCATTATAGGCAAGGGTTCGAAATACAAGCATGCTTCCTAACTCCCAACTCATAAGAACGGCTGCTTCGACCTCAGCACGATCTGATGTCAGCGTTTTAGTGTCTGTGGACCGATCACATTATTGCGTCACGACTGTGCAACTAAGAGAAAAAGAGCAAATGACTCTGCCCTTTTCTAACATGCAGTTAAAACTACAACTGCAACCCCCCTTTTCCCCATAAATGTAGCTATGTAGTTTCATTGCCTAAGCTTAAACCAGCAGTGCAAATTTTTGCCTTCCTCTTCTGGGACTGAGAGCAAAAACACAAACGCTTGTTAAGCATGCCAATGATATCTTCTGCTCTACTAGCCCAGTCACTGTTGACACTGCTAAGGGTAAGAAGTATAGGAAATGTCACCACAAGCAGCAAATATAATTACTGCTATCCTGTGAAGATGTTTGGCTGGGCAGATCAGCACTATATGACTGAATATAACCTATTCATCTACCCTGATATGTCATCTATACAGACTTTCTTGCTCTTTATGTCACATTTTCTGAATTCCCATTCTCCAACTCCGTAATGATATTTAGGTTGGAGACAGAAATCCCCTTTAGGGTTGCATCTGGAATAATAACTCTGCCAAATCAAACATGTGGAACTACCCACTGTGGGGACCCTTGTGACAATGGAGCGGCTGAAAATAGCTTTTGACTTCCCATATCACTTCTGCTGGTTTTTCACAATCCTTTATCACGAAGTTGCAGAGCTACTGCATCCCAACAATGTGACCGGTCGTTTGAAGTGACGGTCCTGGAGTAATATCAATTCTGATGTCGTCGGAACAACAACATGCAATATGAGACAGACCTTTAGTTTTATATCCAACCAGCTGCTCCAAAACTGTCTAATTTCTAAACTTTGCTGCAGAAAGTGATTAATACCTACAGCCTACTGATAAAGGTCTGAAAGCTTAAAGTTTAGTTCAAGAGTATATTTAACACAATTTATCCACATTTATTAAATCCCCCTGTGGCCTCCTGATTAATCCTCGTCTCCAGATTCAGGACTACTGATTATGTCCGTACATATTTTAAGCTAGGATGCTCTGCGGTTTCGCCCCCCACTGTTCCTTTTCTGTGTCCTGGAGAGAAAGCTGGAGTTTAGTCCAGAGTTGTGGGTTTCCACTGCTCAGAGCCTCCAGCAGCAGAGTCGTCTGCTCCTGAAGCTGCTGCAGCTGGTCTTGGGTGCGCTTATTCTCTTTGATCAGCTGCTTTGTGCGCATGGTGATCCCCAGCAAGCCGGACTTGTTGAGTATATTGTAGGTATTGCTGAAGCGCTTCTCCTTATTAGTGCGCATCGAGTCCTCATCCTCGAATTCGTCATCAAGCATCCTGTTGTCTCCTGCTAGAGTCCTAAATTCATCTGTGTAGGAGGGCAGGGAGCTGGTTCCTACCTGTGAGGAAAAAGACTTGATAAGCTGCTCTTGACTCTGTGCTTGGTTTGTTGGTGCTTCAAAGTTGGATGTGGTTTGGGCTGTCATCTGCAGTGCTGACAGGGGGCTGGGGGTGCTGTACACCCTGTGGCCATGATGATGCCTCCTCTGTCGCTGGTTATATCCTGCTGCTGTACTCCCCCTCACCCTTGAGGATCCTACCCTCTTAGTGGGTGTGTCCATGGGATGCGGGGCAATTTTGGGATATGATTTGAGGATGGGCATGTAGCTTTTTGACTGACGTGTGTTTTCAGAGCCAGTCTTAGGAGAGCTGTTGTTGTCATTTGATAGCATGGGTTGAAGAAGAACCACTTGTGACTGAGGCATTATTTCCAATGGTGAAGGAAAGTTCCACTGTTTTTCTGCTGGAGCTGTGGATGATTGCTAGAAAATAAGAAAAAAAACAAACAAACAGACCTTTAATGTTATAAAACATTTCTTATACTATCTATAATATGGTAGCTGTTAAACATAAAGTGCATGACAGAGTTACAGGGTTATAGTCGATGATCTCAGGGATTGTCAAGCTTCCATTTATATTACATTTAATGTGTCTGGTTAGTTCTGCTGTTGGCATCTCTGCATTATAATAAGATACTTGAGAGGCCTCTCTTCCACTTTGAAATGGATGAATGACTTAAGTGTGTCTGTGTGTTAGGGAGAGGACCTGCTACACTGAACCATCATCATAATATCAAAGTGAGACAAAACAGAGGGTGTTTATATCTGTTGGTTTTATTTAAACGAGAGCTCCATGTGAGTGCTTGCCGGGTTCGCTGTTTATCTCACGCTTTCAACTTTTGTGGGTGTATGTGTGTGTTTTTCGGTGAAAGAGGCCACTGTGTGTGGTGAGAGCTTTGTGTAGAGTGGTGAGAGATTTTACACAAGTAAACACAGACTGAACAACTTAGGAGGATTGTAGCCCCCCCCCAAAAGTTTTTTTTTTTTTTTTTTAAAGGAGAGGCAGCTATAGGTAATGATGTAATAATGTTTTCACTGTTCAGCTAATAACTGTTCTATTATAAACTCTAATTATGGAAGGCTGAATCATCATCAAACAGTAGCATTATTGCTTTTGGTGTGTTTGGGGTACAAAGTATGACTTACTGGGAGTGGATATTATTACCTCAGTGAGTGCACATTAACCCACCACCAATTCAGCAGCATTGATATCACTTTTGCTGATCTCAGAGGATAGCACAATTGAATTATAAAGAAAACTGCCCAGCCCCAGATCATACACAGTCTAAGGAAAGTGTTAAAACACAACATTACCCACAACATGCACAGACAGATCTGAATGCTCAATTTGAGTTAATAAACTCCATCCAAAATTAAGCTTTTAACTAATTTCTCTAAAAGTTCAGAGTACAAAACACTCTGAGCCAAACAATGCTCCATTGAGCACTAAAGCTCAAAGACAATATAGCAATAAAACACTCTAAGAGTAATGAAATACACAGTAGTCTGTTCAGACAAATATTGAAATATTTTACCTGCTTTAACACGAAGTTGTTCATGATGATCATTGGAGACAGTCCAGTGTATGAACCTCCCATCACAGCCACCTGTGGACCAGTTGGCTCCTGGCTGACTATTGACCCATTTCTTGCTGCATCTTCAGAGTCAGTCACTTCGACTGTGCTGAGGTACTCCGAGCTAGCATCTGAGAGGACAACACGACACATATATGAGGCTCATCATGTTTAAAAGAAAGGCTTCTGCTCTGTGTGGAAAAACATTAGCTGTATGAAAACAGTGGCAGATGTAGATAAATATCTGTAGCGTGTCTGAAAAAGGATACTATCATCTTAATGTGAAGGGCTAAATCAAATTCAGGTCAACCCCCATACTGTAAATAACCTACATAGAAAATGTGACCTAGATCTCCACATTTGATTAGGGTCGACCTTGTTCATGAACTGATAGACATTATTTGTAATTATATAAAGGCTAATTATATCCCAGGTCAAGACACGTGTTCTTTCAGACAAAATCAAGAATATTTTGCACAATCACAAGACTTAAAAGGCATGCTAGTTTTTTTTTGAATGTAAGCAAATCAAACCTGAGAAGCCTGAATCTCTTTCCAGGTCTTGTTTGCATGTTCCAAGGTGCGATGTCCGGGTGAACGGCAGAGTCCTGTGACTGCCTGGTTGATTAAACCGGTTCATGATGGTCTATCCAGGAGAAAAACAAAAGAAAAAAACAAAAACACATGGACAGACGAAGTTAAATAACTGCAACTTAATTTCTCCAGGACAGTCTTATGCAAGTTTGTGATACAGTTTGATGACATTTTTTCTTTATTTTTAAATCCATTCTGTGACTTGGGAAGGAGAGAATATTAAATATCTATGAGTAGCATGTCCATTTTAAAACAGTAATATTCCATTTCTTTGGATTTTTTTCATGACAGGTGACACATTATCCTATTTGGCTATGGAAGACATTGAGACTTTTTAAAGATCTTTGGCTACAGACAGATGGGTCACAATGATTGTTTTTGCTAATAATTTACACATTTTACAAACCTTTATAAACTACAATATTTAGGCCTTAGCAAACCTACCTGTTTCACATGTCATATCTTACGTGACAATCTAGTTATATAAAATATAAATTAGGAACAAATAAATAAACAGCAGCCAATTATAATTGTAAACAATCACAAGATAAAGGTGGCCACTCAGACACAGCAGGGCCAAGGCTTCAGCTTGTTCCCTTAATTTGTCCTTGCCTATAATTTTTTCATAGTAACTCATTACTATATACGATTTACAGTGTATAATGACTAAAAGCACAACAGTCACAGTATAAACACTCACCTCTAGTTAATACGTAATCTGTCTTTTTAGAGCTTCTACTTTGAATTGTTTACAAGACTGATCATCACTTCACGTTTAAGGCCTGTACTTTGCATTCATACTGTACATGACTGTATTTATTTTTCAACATACTGAAAAGAGCAGGCGCACACCCACAAACGGGATTACGTAATGTTTTAACATCATAAAAGCGTATTATTATCTGCCTTACGTCTCCCATTTTACAAACTCGAGCTGAACGATTGGATGAAGGGCCTGTGACCCTCCCACAACCACTCACTGCGATGGCTAGTCATGGCAAGACACACTTTAAAAAAACAAAACAAAACAATGTCGTACTTACCCAGCAAAAACAACAAATAAAGAAGTCCGTGCAGACAATCATTGTTATAAAGCTGGGATGCTGACCAGTCCAGCGTTTATAACTTCTTAACTAGCTACAGCTAGCATTGTTTTGCTATACACGCAACTTTGTCAACATTGGCCGTTAACGTCAAACAACGTACGCGACACAAACACACACACACAGCTTTAGGGTTACACAAATGTGCTTCTGCAATAACAAAATATGGAAAGCAACATTAGCTGCTGTCTGTATCATCGACAGTATGTTTTATCTGTTTACTATTCATTTAGCTGGGTAACGCTAGCTGCTAGCTACCTTAGCTTTAGATCAGAACTCTTGCTATCACGAGATCGATAAGCAATATGAGTACCAGCATAATTTCGACAAACCTTACCAAGACGTCGTTTGCTTCAAAGCGAAAATCCGACTTTAGTAGCTTGAAAATATGTGGCTAGTTAAAGCCACCCAACTCCCGTGTTGCTAACGCCAGCTCTACTTATGTGCTCTACAAAATAAACGCCCTCCACGCGGTCTTACAGGTAAACACAATTACGTGCGCGCATTCACGCAGATATGGTTTTAAACAAATCGGTGACAGAAAATCATTTGCATTTAAGTATTCATGCTGTGAATTAGTTTGTTATGGAATACATTTCTGAAAGTATTAAATAATAATCATATTTTTTTAAATCTTTTTTTTTTAACAAAAAAGCACAAAACACATTTGCAACTTTATTGTCTGTTACGGCAACCTCCTGGATAAGTTTCTAAAAGTAAGTAAGGGTTTTCAGATGATGGGGTTATAAGTCCAGTTTTTAGTGGTTGTAATTTAGGTGGTTTTAAGAAGTGTACTTTTAAGAGCTGTGACGGGAACAACAACTCCCTGTGAGACACTATTAAGGGCGTTAATAACCTGATACATAAAGGTTGCTACGGAAACGGGTGAAGTACATGTTTTATTCTTGGGGTTGGCGAAAGAGGAGCTTGTTTTGAGACTTATGCTCTGATGGGGTTACGCTATGGTGTGCGTAACCCCATCAGACTAGTTGTTTAGGCTGAAAAACGTCTTTTTAAAAAAATCTACCGTGTTTGATATTTTAGCCTACAAATGTAAACGGCCTATCATATAGTTTGCTATTATTTGTGATAATGTGAAACAGATTAAGACTGCCAGCAGTTGGTACATCTATTAGGATTGCCTACTGGTATATAATTATTGAATACAACTGGAATTACTAAACAATTACACAAGACAAGCCGACAATCATAACAGTTTTATTACAAAATAAATATTTAAATGAAATAAAACACTACGTCAGTCAAAATGCTATTTTTACATTTTCATAGATTTTCTTTATGTGATACATGAAACAAACAAACAAACAAACATACAAACGCCATTTAACATATCTACGAAACTTCATCCCTTCCATGTTGCAGTGTTTCTAGAAACAGAGGATGACACCTGTGGTGTGGGATTATGGGATTGTTGAGTCACCAGTTGGACACAAGGTTGTGCTGTTCAGCTGCACACAGCATATGGGATGAACATTTGAGACCGTAACTAATGCTTTTACATGTGGGAGCTCAAGCTTGGAATCTAATAAAAAAAGATTTTGAGGGCTTACATGATGTTTTAACGGCTATAAAAAGCAAAAATAATTTGTATTCAAGCTTTCCCCTGTTGCTGCAGCACTCCATACAGTGCAATTACTTTTAACCTGTCATAGCACTGTTTTTAAATTTCAACTTTAAGAATTTTTATTCCGTAGACACGCCGGTGAGCTGTCTGGAGTGTACCCTCTTTCCTGTCCAAGGTCAGGGACAGGCAGGCTCGAGCCTCCTCCACAACCATTACTTTGACAAGTAGATAAGACAATGTATACTGGATATATCCCACTGGAATACTTAAATCTGAATTCACATTTCACTTATTTGCTTACACGACAGTAAGAAACATGCCACACCAAATATTCCACGGCATTCAAAGGAAGCCTTGTGGGTATTAGTTGTATGGTCCTTGATATGTTTCAAGTACAGGCACAGGCAGAGTGAAGTAGTGTATCATTGAACGTGCACCGTATGTTATGTCCTTGTGACTGACACTCGAGAAAAAATGAGTGGTTTGCCAAAAACTGGGTCCAACCCTCTGATGTGCACTGCCCCTCTGTACAGTATTTAATTCAATCTGCATACCTCAAATACCCTCCTGAAGGCTCATGTATTGTCATAGAACTGCAACCTGTTTACTGTGAGCGACTAAACAAGCAACGCATGGGTATTTGGTCCTGAGTTGGAAATGCATGATGGGCGAGCTGAAATATCCGAGGATGTTTTGATCAAAATTATAAATGAAAAAATTGAAACGAGGAATTTCTACTCTTGCAAAAACATGTGTGCTACTCAAACATAAGTGTATTCATTATTTTAACACGAATGTGCCGGTTGCCGTTGATCTCGCCACACCCACTGTGCATCCATATGTTCATTTCAGATGAATGGGCCAGATAATCAAGATTAGCCTCTTGTTAGGAGAACATCTGTATGCTGGATTCCATAAATATGGAAAGTTTGAAGTTTTGGGAAAATCTTCGCTTTATGAACATTTCTGCTAAATGTTGTTTTCCCATTCAGGTCACATGATGCTGTTAAAGAGTTTGATTTATACACAACAAGCAATTATGCAACAATGGCTTTTGGAACAGATCTCAGATATGATGATGATCTGATTGCAAAATACTTTAATATAGAGGTTTAAAAACACTTTCCATAAACACTAGAGGGAGACATTTCCTTATCGCATGTACAAAGAAGTTGCACATCAAGTCCACAAGGTGTTCTCTGGTCCAACTATATTAATAAATATAGACTTTTCTTCTTTTTTACCTGTGTAACCTTCTTTTAAATACCAAAGGATTTGACAAATAATAACCGATACAGTAATACCTAGCATAAAAAGAAGACATCAGTCTGTTTGGTTCTACATTGCACTGGCTCCCAGGGATGTCCATTGTTTCAGGCTTGTAACAGCAGTGTTTCCACCAGTCAAAACGCACTTCCTGTTAAACCTTGTCGTTACAAAAACACCCTGCCCATCAGCATAAGGGCATGTCAGCAAATCAACCCAGCTGTTTGAGTCTCTTGCTGCAGACACAGTATTGATAGATGAGTGAAGGAGACTTTTGATGCTCCCACTGGGCTGGAAACAAATAGTGAGCCACACTGCAACAGGGGGTTGGGTCGCCACTGCAGTTACCTGCGAGGAATCTGGCACCTGTAGAACACAAGTGATAACGTAGCCTCTGTTAAAAGCTGTAATAAGATAAAATGGTGGATATGTGAACGTTTTCTCCCCCCCGTGTGCCCCTCACCTGTCACATTCCTTCTTTTTTTGTCTCTCCTTCCTCTTCCTTCCTCTTCGCCTTTTCCTGAACCAAGAACCAAATTATAAAAAAAAAAGCTTGCGTTTTTTGACAAATAGCAAAATTGATATTGTAAGAATATTCCCTTACTTTGGAACCTTCACAACAGGTTTCCTGATTCTGAGGGCAAAGGTTTCGATAAATTAACATGAATGTCCAGGTACAACATTTAAAAGTCTGTGAGAGTCACCCAGTCTTCTAGAAGTTACGTTTATGCTGCCTGCTATTAATGACCAAACTCGATTAGCAGATAGTGTGTCGACAGTGCAGGAATCTTTAGGAAAACAACTTTATTTTCTGTTAGGTATTCAATTCAAGTTTTTGGAGATGAATCTATGAGAAACATAAACATGACTTCCAGGAGACGGGGTTTATATTTTTCATACTTATCAATAACTTATGTCACAACACCCTTCTTTTTTTCTTACCTACATTCACATGTTTGATGCTCCACAAACGTCATCTCAACATATTCTTGACCTTGTTCTGATGGCCTGATTTTCAAAAGCTGGGAATGGAGGAGGGGTGGAGGTGAAACGGAGATTTGTCAAAACGATCTCATGAAGTGCTCACAGCTACGAGTTATAACTCACACTTATGTTGCACAACACTTAGGTCTTACCTGCATGGTAACGTTTGTGGTTTGAGTGGGATGACACTCCAGGTTCTCATCTCCGCAACAGCCAGCGCACCTCACCAGGGGAACGCAGGAGGGGCTGTAGATGTGCTCCACCTCCGATGGGTATTCCTGCACCACCTCCACCAGCTTCTCAATGGTGCGGCAAAAGCTGCGACCCCAAACTTTTTCAAACACAAGCACTGTGAATAAGAGTAGGCAAAGTATAAAGCAGTGCCATCTTTTTTCTGGGACTTCTCTGCATTTTTATTTGGTTAGCGATCAGTTTTTCGTCTTACTGTGACAACATCGATCGTATTTGACAGCTAAAAAAGCTAAACTTAAAGATGATACAGTTCTACACAAACAGTACTGGTAATTAGCTCAGTAATCCAGCAATGATATGCTTTCATGCCCTGTACACAGAAACCTATACACCAGTATGTATCCTGTTTTCATTTTCAGGGGGAAAGAAACATTTGTTTAATGTACAGTGTGCTTTCCTGTGGGAGTACATGTGTGAAAGTGTCCTAGTTGCTTTGGGGAGACTGTGGAGGAAGAACAGGGACAACTATGGCCAAACAGAGAAGTAAGAGAAAACAAACACTGGGAACATGGCCATGAACAGAACCCTGCTGGATCTGGAACTGGAGTTGCCCCGCAGGCACCTCTGGGACTGTGGTGACCCTCAGAGGTCACCAAATGGAGCCTTACACTACAACAGCTGTTTATAAAAGCAGACAGGCTGGGAGGAGACGGCTGGGGAAGCATCCATGGTAAGGAGATGAGGCCACGAACTGTAATGTAGTACAGTGCAAAGGGACAGTTCAATGGCCAGTTAGTGCCTCTTGAGTGGACTGCATGCCTTCTGCTGATCTGGCTCTTAGACGTCCATGCAGTCATTTCTGCCTGCAAGTTCTACCAGTGCATTGCTCTTTAATTAGCATTAATGTATAGCAATGTAAGGGAGCAAAAGGATATGAAGAGAGAAGGTCAGCAGTTGAGTAATCGTTGCTAGCCTAGACATGCTCTGCTGCGCTCTATATTCAGATGAAATTCGATGACTAACCAGCATGCAAGAGTAAAGAACTAAGTGTGACGAGCACAACGAGGGAATATATTTTTGTTAAACTCTAGTCTCCCCCTTTTGTTTTCTCTAAACCACAAACACTGTAGAAAATACAGCGTAACTAAAGAGTCAGAGCTACTCTCTCGAAGAAAGTTTTATTAACTCATTTTATCCAGGACATGCAGACTTAAAAGCTTAAAACTTGAAGAACTCCTTACCTTCCATTGTACTGTTTATACTTGCCAAGGGAAGACTCTGAAAAACACAAAACGTGGGGATCCAGAATTATTATTTGTGGTCTGACAGGATGTGACAGCGAGCCTCAAGACTGACAATGAAAGTGAAACAGGTACTGGCAATAAGCCAGAAACATTAAATACATACCTAAACATGAACAACATTATATAAAACTAATCCAAACTGTTAACCCACCCACTCAAATATAAACACTATTGCCTACAACCTTTATACACATAGAGAGGTCAGCCTGCCTTTACACTAACGTCTGACACCAGTGTTTTCATCCTCTGGTGGCGATAGCTGGAACAACAGTACACCAAAGTGGAAGGTCATTCCCACTCTGTTGGGGATGAGTCTTTTGGACAGGCAGCAGATAGAGGTCTTCATATATATCTACAGTGTGCCCAACTGTTTAGGTTCAAAACCTGTTTCCTGTGGTGTAACATTCAGCTCTCTATTTATTTTCCCATTGATTGTTTCCTCCTCCGTCTTGATTTTTTCCCATAATCCCATGATAAACAGAGTGAATTTTTCATTCGCCTGGGAAAACACAAAACCTCTGGTTGACTCCATCTCAGGAAGGGAAATCTATGTTTGATAAAATACCCTCCGGCAGAAGTGCAGGACAGGCGGCAGACAACCTGCTTCCGCAGATTCTCCTCGTCACTGGTGTTGGACTTGAGTTTCTCTATGACACATGCCGGATCACATTCATAGTGTAACAATGTTTTTGTAGACAATAGCAGTGGGACAAATGATACTGGAGCAAAAAGTCTTCATGCAACAGCAACCAGCCTGACAAGGACTTCCTCGAGTGATGGCAATAAAGACTGTTGCTTTATGCACCATCTGTGCTTTGTTGAAATCCATCCTTTTCCTGTTATGAACCAAAATTAGTTTCAGGATGAGGATAGTATCTGTCAGCATACTGCTGTATTCATCCTTCCCTCCCCCCTCCAAACAGTGTGATTTAAGAGGAATGTCCCGGTTTAATGATGATGATGATGATGCATTTACACTTGCAAACATTTCAGCAGTTCCCGTAAAACTGTCACTGACATGAGTGTCAGAAACTGACCTGTCCTCTGAGCTGCACAGCGTTCTGTATTAAAGACTACAAATATCACTCAAGAGTCCTTTCTGGGCAAAGGGAGCTGTTGAGGCATCTTCCCTGTTTTTCAACACAGTTGTTCTTGTTCTTCTGGCTAAAATCTACAGCTGTTGCTATGATTGCCGAGTTGTTCTATAGTGTAGCATCCATCGGGCTGTGTCAGCCTCACTGAAACACAGCAGGATATAAGCTCTACTTGCAGAATATTCTTTAAGCACAGCATGGGAAAGTCACAGTTCAGTTCCAGTTATTGTCAAAAGTTGCTTTCATTTTCAGGCCCATTGAGCGTATTTTATATTCAATGGCAGGCTGATAAAATGAATCTCGTGTCCAACGTTAACTGGCATAAGATCAGCTTCCCCTTTTCCACCCTTTTGCGTGTCGTGGCTGCTCCACATCACAAGGGTTTTTTGGCTCTGGCCTCACTTGCCTCTCTGAACGTTTTGAGGTTTTGGAGGATTTTCTAACCTTGGTCATGGGTTAAGCCTCGACATGATGAGGAAACATCTTTGGTACCCTTTGCGGTGGAGAGCAGAGGAATGAGCTGCCCAAAAGAATCCACCAGATTCTTAAAAAGGCTTCATGAGGATCCTCACGTAGCAATTCCCTCCGTCTTATGCACTTAGAGTGTTAACTGTATGATTCATGGTGACAGGGGGTGATTAGGCTCTTGTGGAAAGGGGGACTGTTTCACATTAATAAATGTGTTCAATGTGTCATTAATCCTAAAAGCATGCTCGCTTTCTGTGAAGTCCTGAATGTTTCTTACATTTTGTTCCCTGGTGACCTTTTTCAGGGAGTTTACTTGTCCTCAGAGTGTAACGTTACCATGTGTCATTATCATTTATTGGTTTCATAATGTGGGTGTTAGGACCTTTGATTAAAGGCTATAGAAATAAACTAGACATGACTAGACTAAATTCATCTGTTCTTGGTTTATAACCCAATACTTCTCCTCTTTGTCAATTGTATTGGAATTTTCACTTGTATGTACAACATCTGGGTTTTTGCAATTGACAGAAAGTGCTGAAATATCAAGAAGGAATTAAGAGCAGAAAATCCCTCCTCTTTTTACCATTACACACAAGCAGAAACATCCATTCTGTCTTTCCAGTAAATGAGTTTTACAGACTGTTTCTGTCTAACACAAAAAAAGCTATGCTTCATAAAATGGATTAAATATTCTGGGCTGTAGTCTGACACAAAGATTAAAATTATAGTCTTATATTTTATAGACTCTATATACAAGACTTAAACGTTGGCAATACATAAAAACTAGCAACAGCTTTGGAGGGTCAATTCATATACAGGTACATATGTGAATGTATCAAACAGGTAAAGAAAAGTCCATGGATTACATTTGATTTGATTAATAACGGCCCATCGCATCCTTACTTTTAATCCTAATCTTAATCCACCATATAAAGAATGAATGAATGCAAATGTGTACTGTATGTTAATAGAGGAATCAAAGATCAGGACCTAACAATTACCATCATTATCAACAAACGATTAGTTTATTTTGAAAATTTCAGAAAAAAGACCAATATAAAATTATATATGTTATAAAAAATTGTACTGATTGGATTGGAAACAACATGGCAGTGCAGTGGCTTGGACTCTACAGGTGTGGTGACTTTACATGGTCTACATATGCATGTGTTATTTTCCTCCATGTTCCAAAGATAATGCATGCGAAGATCATTTGTGATCCTACATTAGCTGTAGGTGAATAGTTGCTTCTCTCAGTGTTAGCTCTGTAAAGCTGGTGTACTCCATCTCTCAACTAATGTTTGATGGGACACGCGTAAGCAAATCTTTGATCCTAGCAAGATAAAAAAAATATTGGGATGCCACATCTCCTTTAAGCTTTATGTAACTGGTAATTGACATTTTATTTAAACATAACTTGGACCTTTCAGTGATTAAGTGCCTAAACTTTCCAGCTATTCCTGTGCCAGAGAAACCTTTCTTACTGCATCTACAAGGTTCCATAAGTAACACACCCTTGTTTGGCTACTGTAGTTGTACAAAATGCTTTCAGGTCTTGACATTTAGTACTTTACGGTGGCGCAGTGTGCTTCAGTATTTCAGTAATCAGCTGGAGAAAGCGAGTATGGATTGAGTTGTCTGTAGTAGTTGTAGCTGAAATAAAACATTGTTTATAAGGTTCTGTTCCTACTACTGCTGGTTAAGAGTTTGTGCTGTACTCTAGGTCAAATCAGAGGACCTGTTGCGTCCCTGGGCTCCTGCCATTGGGCCGCAGAGGCCCCAAGCCTCATTACTCTGCAGTCCCACACAGCTGAAATGCGTCATCTTTAACCTCCTTGCTTATTCCATCTGTCAGAGGAAGGGCAGCGTGGATAGGGAGCAAACCTAAAACATGATGGGGACCCAGCATAATTGTCAGAAGATGTTTCAGCTTTGAGGGTCAAGTGGGGGAGGAGGTAAACAGCAGGTACCCATGGCCCTCTGCCAGAAAAATCTGGAGTCCAGCCAGCTTATTCCACAATGTATTTTTCATAAGGAAAGAACAGGATGGCAGATCAAATACAAAGGTTCCCAAACCAATTTAGGGTTATTAGATAGAAAAGCCTATTCTGAAGGCTTGGAGGTTAGGTTCGTCTTCTCCAGTGGATTGCATAAGAGTAAGGGTGGGGCATGCTTTTGTTTTCCAGCAGAGTGAAATGGAAGTTTTCTAAAGGCGGCTATAAATCACAATTAAATGCTTTCACGTCATTCCAGTATTCCAGTATAAAACAGTAATAATTAATCATTATCAGTAACCAGCGTCCCATACATACATTGTTCAGATTTCACAAAGTAATAGACGGCTATCTTAAAGCCTGCAGTAAGATTTTCTTTTCACATGCTGGTAGGGCGTTTTAGGTTATATCTCTTGTGGTTGACAATACAATAGGATTTAATTCATACTATTCACAATGGAGCCAAGACACTGAAAGGAATGAGTGTTTCACAACATGCTTGTATTTCCACCATTAGAAAGCCGACCACATTCTACAGTTTTCGGCTGAAAAACAACTTTTCATGTGTTATTCTGCAAAAAATGTTGCCATATTACATGCAGTTTTAATGCTGACTCATTGCTTCTGTTGACTAAAGATTAGGTCATCTGATTAGCACACATGTATCGTTGGATCTCCTGCTTTGATGGTATTCAGGCTGTAGTAGTAAACTGTAGTCCTCTAGGCAGTCCCCTTAATCTTTGACCATCTGACAAACTGTAATTGCTTTTACATTAATTAGTTCAGTCAAGCTGGATAACTTGACTGACTGGGTTTGCTAAATGAGGTAAAGAATGACAGTAAACTAAATGAAATGAGTAAATATAAGTAGTCTGGCAGTTGGGTGATTCTGAAGACGCATAACAAGGGAATTTTTAAGTGGACTTATCTTGTGTTTCTTTATTTTCTCTCACATATTTTGGTACAGTGGTAGAAGTTTGCATAAATCATAACAAAGGTTTTAAATTTTAAATGGTCAAGAATACGTACAAGTAATCACTGTAAGCCAAAGTCTCAGACTGCAGACGGCTTTAAATGCTCATTTTCTTTGGACAAATTTTGTCTACTCTTGTATCTGTATTATGTCACAGAGGACGTGGAGCCCTAACTTGGTTTTCTCAGGGAGGCAGCCAATCAGAAGGGGGGACAGTGGATACTCAATAAGTTAGAAATGATGCTTTACTGATCTTCCTCATGTGCCCTTTATTGCTAACCAGATTCCACGTCATCAGCGCCATGGCCACAACATTAACTCATGGCCTTCTCGTGGAGCATGAAGTCACTCTCTCCACCACTACAAAAAAGACCGGTTCTCTTTTGTACACACATGGCGGGTCAGCTTTTGACAGCGGTGCTATTACAGGACTGAGAAGTACCCAGTCTCTAGGTGGTCACTGGATATAGCCAAAAGACTGAAAAACTTCATTGGAGCATGCGGTAAACATTCCACAGCAATGCCTTGAATCATCAGAGAGACTTTGAAATCACGAGTTATTCCACATGTAAGTACACAAACACACATAGATCACACAGATTCAAACAAAAAAGTAGCATAAATAGGCATGCATAACTGCCAGATTTCAGAATAAATGCATTTTAATTGATATTATGCATACAGCTAAGCTAAGTGTTCTTGCTGGGAGATAGATGAGACTCACTGACATCGTCATGTCTGCCCTTTACATTAAATATGGTGGATCCATGTGCAGGCAGACCCATTCTCAATTTGGAGCCACATGCACTGGATCCTGCTGCTGAGATACGGCAGAAAAAGAGATTTGTTGTATGAAAGCTGACAAAAAGAATAGGTATCGTTTGTGCAACAACCAAACCAACCCTTTTCAAGCCTAAGTGCTGAAGTTTGAAAACAATCCTGCTTTTTTTGGCATTGCCGTCTAGTCAAAAAACAACAAGAAGTAAAATAGGATCAAGTGATGAGGGAGAGGTAAGGGTCGGCATAAATTTTAATTTAGATAACCACGATTTCCCCAGTATAAGTCCATTAATGCATGCATAAATGTCTCCCCAAGGACGCACACAAAAACACACAACCACTGTGTAAACTGTGCACCCTGTCCGCAAACATACACACACGACAAGTCTTGAGATAAGCTGACCGGTGGTAATTGTGGTCTCCATTACAGTAAACGCTGTTCTGTAAACCACAGTAAATTACATCCAGATGGGAGATTAAAGCTAGCTGAGTAGACAGCTGCCCTGAGCACAACCACTCCTCCTCCTCTGTTGGAGGAAGGAGAACTCCATATTTCCTGATTGCGATTGCAACTCTCCCCTGGGCTAGGACATTACAACCAGGGAGAAGTACCACAACAACACAGAGGGGCAGTCAGCAGGTCACCACCACTGCAGGGACTCCCGTGCAGACATCTGATCTACACAGGAAGATGTGCTAAGCGTAAGACAGAGTAAGCCACGGCGGGAAGGGAGCAGTCGACTTAATGTTTGATTATACATTTGCTCTTTGCTCTGACTTGAACACAAACACATGCGTGCGGTACAGATGGCCAGTCTCAAGTATTGTTTTGGTGCGGAGGGTGATTTAAAGGAAACACCTGTGTGGCGTCATGTCCTTATGAATACAAAAGCAGAAGCTGAGGCTCACTGCCTTTAGAGGCACAGAAACACGGTGTACCGATGAAGTGATGATCTTCATCAGAACTCTGGCAATAACACATGGGTTAGGCATAATTTCCCCATATCTGTTATACAATTTAAAAAGTCACTCAAAGAATTTCATAATTGCATTTCAGTGAGGCATATAATCCTCAACCTTTGCTATTTTTTTCCACAGCTTCATCATAACATAATCACAAAAATATTTTTTCAGAAGTTGACCAAAATTGCGAGCTGTGCACATGTCCAAATCTTCAGGACATGAGTTATTTCACCTGGAAATGCTGCCAAATGCCATTCAGGTTTGGTTCTGTTTATGCAAGCATGAAATACAATCACTACGATCACTAAGAGATCGGCTTTGTACGGAGAGCATTCCAGTGGTTTTGATCTAACTCAGGGATAGCTGTCAAATGAGCAGGAGGCAACAGGTATTTAAAAGCAATGTATAGGCAGGTTTCACAGTAGTCCTACTACTGTAACTTCAGGTTAAAACACACACTGTACTGTACATGCAGGTCTGCCAATAATACAGTAAATAGACGACTGCTTTGTCCCAAGAAATACACTGTACAAAATAACAAGAGATTTGGCTAAAACCAATAATCTTTTCCATATACAGTACTTCCCATAAAGTAATATTAGGTTTACTGAACTCTGTTTGTAGTTCATGTGTAAAACACCTGGTGGATGGCATGGAGCTTGTACTGTATTTCATAAAAGGGTGACAAAGCGGCCACTATTGTTGAGAAGGGAAACCCAGGTGCTTCCACCCTCAGTGACAAGCCACAAAGCTTGGAAGTTTGACCTGCTCATTTCAATGGGAATCAACATCAGCAGAATACACCTACTGTTACAGTGTTGATTTATGATAAAAAAAAAAAAAATACTATTTACATACATATTTTTATACTACGCTGTTTCCGTTTTCTCCGATGACACCATGTCACCATGCTTCTAACATAACACACCAGTGTTAGTGATAAAAGTTATCACACCACTGATTTGCAGCATGGGATTACTACAAGGAATAGCGAGAGGTGGAGAGATGGGTGTAGCTAGGCTTTCGCTGCGAATCACAGCCATCTGTCTTTAGTCATCTTATCCCTTTTTATGGAACATAGCGAGATAGCAGAACACAGCCTTTAATCCAGCCAATCTTTTCCTCTTCACTGGTTCTTTATATCTCTTCTGTCTTATAACAATTACCCAAGAACACTGGGGAAAACACTCCTTCTTTTAACCTGCTGTGAACTACTGATATATGCAGTAATGATAGACTCGCCCTCTGTATGTGACACACATTCACACACACACACAGACTACACTATAAATCTCATGCAGGACGGTATTAAACAGTTGAAGTCAACTCCAGCTTCTCTGCTGTCCACAGCTGTAATTGACCACATGATTCACAGCTGTGACAGTTAGGAAAGCTAATCATTATTAAATTATTGGTCTGCGATTCCCAGACACATGTCTAGTGTCTGTATTTCCAGACATAACTTGGTGTGTGAACTTGTGAAAAGAGCTGCTGGTTTGAGTTGAATTGTATTGAAGCAGGAAAACAAAGAAAACGTTTAAATTTACAAATGATCAGTAAATGCAAATAAGTTTTCAGCAACTGCAGGGATCCCGAGGTCAAATCTTCACATACTGTATGACATCTAATTGGTCAGGTTAGATGTTTGATCTGTTACATTGGCCATCAGTCTTTGGGTGCAGCAGAGGGCATCTAACCTGCTACACACTGAGGCCCCTGGATTTTGTCACTCCTGTTTTGACTAACCGGGCCATGAGCTGATTATGAGGATTAAAGGAAATGTGGTAAACTCATGCCTCTCCCACTCACTCTCAACTTAAGCAACAGCTGCAAAGTCTCTGGGTTTGGGAATCTGTTTTTTTTCCAACCCTGAGAGCCTGGCTGAGTCAGCGAGTAGTACCTCTATGTGAGGCCTGCAGCTTTGCAAAGGGGAAGGGGGTGTTACTTGATTCAACAGGAAAGCAGCAGAGTATGAAGTGTGACACTGGCAGTGAATGGACAAGAGAATTGCCTGGTTTTGCATTAAACATAAAAGCCATCAGAGACAGCTGAAAGTCCCCAGCCACCTTGGAAGGAAATCAGAGACTGAATAGGTTCAAGGGCTGAAGCATACGGTGGCACAAGTCCGAATGTTCAATGACACATCTTCTTACAGGTATTTCTGGCACAACACAGGCCTCTGAATGACTCCTCACTCCAATTTCACCGTTTCCCCTGTTCTGACAGACTTTCATTAAGAGAATAACAGGCGACGCCAGACAACAGAACAGACCAGCTTTGTAGGCCGATTTAACTCCTGACACTGATACGGCTTCCCTGAAATTATGCTTTTAATTGAATTCCACATGCTCACACTGGTTCATCTTCATTACTGTTATTCTTGGAATAAAGCAGTTAAAGAATGCTGCCTTCTCTTCGTGTCCTTCTAAGAAAGCACAAGAAGGGAAAGCTGCAGGTGCCTGCAAGCTTAACATGATCCAGTTTTACTAAATACACTTTCAGACTATAAGCAGCTCCAGGATCTGCTACATCTACTACCTGGAAAGAAACACAGCAATCTCCCATTTAGAGAACATATCGCCAACATGACGACCAGAGTGCTCCCCTTGATGGAAATTTATACCGAAAAAAAGATCCCACCATAGCCTACAAGAGTGGGAATATAACATAATCCATGTCTGTGAACCTAGCTTTTAAAGTATGATGCGGCTGTAATTATGAGCTTAGCAAGCTTTGCAAAGTATAACAGTGAGTCACCTTGCATCATTTGCTCCACAGAGAGAGTGATGCAGTTTGTCACGTTTCATCTTATGAATGAGGGGTGCCCGATGGCGCTCATTCAAAGCAGCATGAGAAAGAACAATAGATCATTATCACTTGACTGGCTTCTGATGACTCGAGCGTTTCATATGTAGGTTACACTTTGAACTTAAACGAGGCTATTAGCAGACCTAACAATAGGCGCTTTATTTATCATTCTATAACGAGGTGCATTATTTTCTACTTTGCTGGGTTACTGGTGGACAAAGCAGACACAAAATAAACCGAGCAGCGTGTGAAAATCTCAACCCAAAGTCTCTGTGGTTTCAGTGCAAAGTAGGAGAGGAGGGGGGAGAGTGGGGGAAACAAGCAATCCCCTCATTTTGCTTCTGAGTGTAAAGTTTCACCGAAGCGTGCAACGTCCTACCTGTGCAGGTGAGAACTGCAGATAAAGCGCCACCACAGTCCCGATGACAAAACCCAGTAACATTTCGTGACGTCTGTGCGTGGAGAGTGGCGATGGCTCCCGATGGAGATAGTGGCGGAAAAAAAAAATCCAACAAAAGTCCCAAAATACTCAGAAACAGAAGCAAACAGAAAAAAACTCGCTGCCAGGGATTTTCCAAGTCATCTGCTCCCGGTTTAGTAGCGCGGAGAATGAGTGGAGTCACGTAGCTCCGCGCGTGTAACCTGATGAAGTAGATTGTGCTCACTAATGAATAAGGCCCCTCAGGAGAAAGTGGAGGTGACGAGGAGGCAACACAATAATACTTTAACAAAAAAAGGAGAAACTGATAAATATTCACATTTACACACTTTTTGTGTCTCGTTTTCCTTTAATATGAGCTTAAAAACGGATTCTGTGGAAATAAAAGCGTGAACGCCAGATGTGACGACGCATATTCAGTGAGCAGCTTTCAGTCCAAGATCTCCAAGTAAGGAATCCGCTTCAAAAAATCACGCATGAAGTTGTGCCAACAACTTTCAGTTTCCAGTCCTCCTCTGAGCTGCAGTCAGCAGAAAGACAGAGAGAAGCACTTGCGTCTAATTGCTCCGCGCCACCTTTTCACAAGACCGTTTAATCTCCTCCCCTTTTGTCTTGGTCTCTGCCCTGCTGCATCTGTCTACATACAACTTACTGATGACATTTTACAGCTTCCTCCTTTTAGCTGCAACATAAAAAGGTAGTTTATTTAGTTTGTGATGCTGTAGTGCAATTCTAGACTATACACCGCAGGTGATTTAAACTATAGAGCGTACACAGAAACATCCTCCGAGTGCCTGCGACATTCTGTGAGCGCAATTCAGGCTGGGTAAACATTTGGAGATCTTTTAACTGCTGACATGGATGGTAGACTCATTGCTCGTGCACGGAGATTTTCCTCTGAGTCTATTTATTCAAGTTTGCAAAGGCAGAAAAGGGAGATTCCTATTCTGTTGACACACAGGCTTACTCTTCAGTGTGGGACTTCTGTGTTTGCAGAAACACTGGAACGAGAGGATTCCTTGTGGGCTTCCACACATTCCTTCAGCAGTGCTCAATGGCCGCATTGGCTCTGCTATTGAACAGACCACACTCAGGAGTGTGGTGTCTCTAAACATCTTAGACACTTAGACACCCCCCACCCACCAGCTACCGGCTATTCCACAGAATCAGTAAGAGCAAACTATCAAAGCTGATGAAAGACGTTTCACGCTCGTCTTTTCCTGAACTGTATCTCCAGATGGCAATGATGGATGTCTCTTGAAATTCAGGGACATGACAAGAAAAGCAAACATATTCTTCAGGGAACTTGACTCTGCAATTACTTTGTTCTCTGCTGCTTTTAAATGTGCAGTCATTGTCTTGATAGTCAGCGGTTTTTTTTTTTTAAACAATATCGTTTTCAGACTGTCTAATTATCCAAAATATTCTGCAATATTCCAAATGCAGATGTTCAGACGCTGTTTCTCCCTCTTAAGTTGAGAAAGGGATACCTCCAATTTAGAAAAAGTTCTACGTAAGGCTATAATAACAGAGTACAAGAGATGTTCATGCCTTTTTAAAAATGTTTTAGAGAAAAGCTAAGGGTCATAGCATCTCCTCCCTGCTATAGCGCAGGGACAGCATGCATTTTAACAGAAGTCAGAGCGACTCTCACCATCATCTCGCCATCTACTCAGTGATCTATCTGTGTTTTGAAAGGTGCACCAGCTGATAGAGCCTAATAAGCTCACTCAAACAGTTTGGACTATAAATACATGCTGATAAGACGAGCAAACAAGGTTTTACTGATAATGTACTCCAGTCCAGTCCAGTGGAGATGGATCTGTCTGCTGTCTGAAAGTGAAACAACTTTGAGGCCCCCGTTGCTTTTGCTGAAACCACAAAGCTTGATAGCGGTAACCACATGTCTCCTCAATTCTGAGATAAACGATGTGATTGGAGAAGATTTAATATTCATTCATTTAAAGATTTATTTTGAAGGGTGGGTGTTTTAAATTATTAATTTGATGAAATTAAGTTTTAAAACTAACTGAGATGCTGTTTTCTTCTTTCTTTGTAGTTAGACTCATGACAATCAAGGAATGAGGCTAAAATGTGAGCTAAACGTCCTCTCTAACTGTGATCTAGCTGCTTGGTTGAAAGAAGGTAGGCTGTTCGAACAAATAAGCCCAAATGTCTTTTGAAATTGTGAGGACCAAATGGGTGGCTCTCAGGAACTGGAGTGCAAAAGCGAATAAGAGTTCCCTGTTGCTGTTGACCCCTCATTTTCCAAGATTGCTGAGTAAAAGTTAAACAGATGAACAACATTAATGATGTCCATTCATCATTGTTGGGGCGACTTTGGTTTCCTCCACAGTGAGGCCTTTAAGGGGAACGCTGAGAGGCAGAGAGCCCCTTACTTTGAAGGATCTCATTAGAGGCCTACAGGGAGACCAATGTTTCTGCTAAAGACAGAAGTTGGTCGCACTGTCACAGTGAATCTTGTGAATTAATTCATCACTCGGTGATCATCTTTGATTTAAATGATGTAACTTAATGTTGCTGTACATGTTGCTGAGTTCATTTCCTGAAAAAGGACGAAGAAGAAAAGAAAAAAGCAGATGCATGAGAGCGGAGAGGACAGCTCCAACAAGAGGATTCTGTGAGATGATGTAACAGGATTTTACTCACGATGGACCACCTGGACGGCAGACCCAAACAGGATATGGTAATATTTGACACTTAAGCTCCCTCTTCCTGTCATTAAATTAGCTGTGACGAACTACGGCTATTTTTTTGCCTGCAACAACTGTATTATTGTAAAGTACGTTTGAACGAAGTGGAAAATAGGAAGTGCTTCAGCTATGAGTAAAAAGCTGCTTACCTTCCCCTAAGGTGATTACTGTTATATCACAACACACTCTTTCATTTCAAACATGTCAAATCCTGTTTACACATCTACGCTACACTGACATATTTGTGTCTCAGGCACGGTCCAAGTTTGTCAGGTGCTTTCCTGTTTTCTTCTCCTGTCTGTTCATGTGTGAGCATTGTTTGATTTTTAGGAAGTCAGTCAACATGTTAACAGACAAATGGGAATTATTTTGGTCTGTATGTCTCATGAACCAGTCACTGCAAAAATCTCCACTAGATGCTGTTTAACTTTATACAGCTGTGTCTTGGACATCACAATGTCAGTTGGCTGTGGCAACCGCAGGCTAAATGAGGATTTAATTCTTGATGTCAGAAGGAAATGTGACTCCATTTGTTCTCACTGATTTATTTTTGGGGCCATTATAGTCAAACATCCAGCATTCAATCAGTCATGAACACAAGCTTTCATTGGCTGCAACGGTCGTACCAAAAGAGTTGAAAGAATTTAAATGTTTGGAACCGTACTTATTTCTTATAGCTTTCTTTTTTAAAATATAAATATAAATAACACTGCTGATAACACTCTTAGGTCTGTGAGTTGAGTAGACGCTTCAAGTCAATGTGAAGCTAGGAACCGAATAGCCTAAGTAGCAAAAAGTCTTCTGTGGGAATCAAAAAGGAACGAATAAGTGACAATTAGTGGTTTTGCAGGAAGTCCCGTGCTGGATAATCATGGTGGATGGGTAAACATGTTGGTTTACAACTTGGGACAGCTCTTAACTTCCTACAGGAGCCCTGCTCAAAAATGAGCATAGCCTTTGTTCAGGCAGGCCACAAAGCCATGCTCAATCCCAGCTGATGTCACTGCCAATACAAATCCGCTGATGGCTCAGCCGATGTGTTACGAAGCATCCAAATGGCAAATCTCACACAAGGCTTTAGTCTGTCTGTCACAGCTAGTTTACAACTCACCAACATCAAAGTCCTTCTTTTCATACCGTGTCTGACTTAATCAGTCCATTGTCAGTGATGCCTGTACACAAGGTTTTGCTGGTACCCTCCCTGCCTCCAGCTCTCTGAAGAAGCAATGCCCATGCTTTAAAAAATGAATCCAACACATAAATGCTAAAACCTGCAGTTCCTCCACTGGCCACTTGAGGATGGAGTCAAAAGCCAGTCAGTATTCCCAGACATCATCCATCCTCTTCTGCTTATCTGATTCAGGGAGGGCTGAGTCTATCTCCACTATCACAGGGCAAGAGGCAGGGTAGACTCCAGACAGGTTGCCAATCTGTCGCAGGGCTAACATATAGAGACAGACCATCATTCACACATATGGCTAGTTTAAAATCACCATTTAACCTAACCCCATGCATGTCTTTGGGAGGAAGCTGGAATTCCAGAAGCAAACCCACACAGACTCACTCTTCTTAACTTCTTGCTGTTAAGCAACAGTGCTAACCACTGCATCACTGGGGGCTAGTCACTGCATTACCATCAGAGGGTAGAGTGGGTTGTCTGCCAAGTGGAAGGTTGACCGATTGATTCCCTGCCTGTCCAGTATGAACAAGATACTGAACCCCAAGTTGAGTGTGAATCTATGCACAAACGTTAGGCAAGGTATAGAAAAGCTTAGGTATAGGAGGAAAAAGTGCATGTGTGAATGGCTTGCACTAAAGAGTGCTCATTTAAAGTGGAAAAATACTAAGTGCCAGTCCATTCACCACTTTGACACCCACCAAATATCCAACTTCAGCTGCAAAATGATCATGTTTGCAGCCTGGCATAAAAGATGATTTTAGCCTGAATAGCTATTTCCACTTGAGAGTTAAAAGGCACCCATTTCGATTTTGTTGAGGCTTTAAGTTAGTTATATAATCTCTAAGACTGACAGGTGTGCAAAAAGTAGCTACGACTGCCTCATAGGCTTCATTTTTGCTACTTTAACTTGCTGAATTGGACCAATATACCATGTCAGTGAGGTTATGGTGAGAGAAATTCTAGTATTTTATTAGTCAGTTACTTAGCGCTAAATAGTAATCTGTGTTTGTGTGCTACACCCTTAAACTTTTAGGATGCATTTTGATAAACAAGTTATCTGTTGTTTACCGATAAATTGACATGTTACCATCTTGTCCTATTATGGTCACTACTGGCTCTAAAAAATAAAATAAAATAAAAATATCACCATGCTAAAATGCATTTTTTACATCACCAAGAGGTGATTTCACAATGGCTATTTCCATCATCTTAATACAGTCTATGGGCTTTCTGTGTATACCTGTTTTAAGGGAGGGGAGGTCCTAGGGCAGAGCTGTGCTGCCAGATACAGTATAGGTTACTGCAGATGGGGGAAAAAACCCTTATAATTCATTAATTTATTATTATTATTGTTTTTACATATAATATAAAGACTAGCTCATATTCAACAACTTCCACTGAGAGACAGGCGCACAGCCACAGCAGCACTCTGAAAGGAAAGCAAAGTGTTTGTCTAAGATAAAATTTCATCACCTCCAGCAGCTGGAGGCAAAAAGGGCCTTGTGTAATACAGAAAGAAAAAAACAACAACACTGTGATTGAGTTATCTCGGCTTCTGTCATTGCCAGCTGTAAAAGCTGTAAGCATTATAAATGAAGAACACGCAGTGCAAACTGCGCGGAAGTGGTCCCGCAGTCAGAGAGCAGGTTATAATTCAGGCTCGCAGTCATACTCTAAACTCCATTAAGAGGTCCCACATGTGGAGCGCATTCACGTCTTCATGGGCCGACACTGTTGGTGGCGGTTCAGGCTGTGTCATTAAACAGATAAATGAGATGCTTTTAACATCTCCCTTATGTTAAAACACTCTCCTCAAATAATAAGTACAAAATTATGTTTAATGTAAATCAAATGTTCATTTCTTCAAGCTCCAGCAGGTGTGCTGCTGCAAGCCTCGAGTTATTCTGTAAACACGCTTTCTTGCGAGCTTACACGATATTTTCAGCTATCTGACATGTTATTAAAAGAGATAAGGGAGACTAATGGAGTATACCTTTGAATAGTGAATGTTGAATCTGAATTGACTGGCAGGGAGAATAGAGTTATTCCTAGAAGACGGAGCACTTAAGTAAAGGGGGTTAAAGACACTTAAGCAAACGTAAATTCAATCAGACAGCGAGATTTACTGGACTGAAATCACATTCAAGCACTGCCGTTTATTTTTTCAGGTTACTGCATGTTTTTTTAAAAAACCTTGGGGGCTATGTGTAAAAGTTTTAAAAGGTTTGCTGACAAAATACACACTCACATCAGCCACATTAATAAAGCAAACCTTAGTAAACTGATGGTAGCTGTATAACATTTCTGCAAGTAGTTTAGGAATTAATCTTTTAATAAGCTAAAATAAGCACTTCGACAGTGGTCATCAGTGACAGCTGACTTTAAAACAGACTCAGTGCTTCTCTTTCTGCTTCACTGATGTCAACTAGTAACAGTATAAACCAGCACAGGCAGCTCGGGGATCAGGGACAGTTTATTATAGGGTTTATTCGGTATCCCTTCACAGGATACACAAATGAGTTTGTTACTGATATTCATCGCTCTGTCTCCTGCATGTGCTCTGTGTTACTGATCATCCTAGCTCACGGTTAATGACTAAATTATGAAAACAGACAGAAGTGACTTCATCTCTGACACTGTGAAATAGAAAACAGTCAGCACAACCTCTGATGCTTTTTCTGCTCAGTCTTAAGAGAAAATACATCTTTAATGATGATTGGTCTCCATGCTGAGTGATGTCTGATCATTAAGTGGGGGATAGACTTATTTGCTTTGTTAATTAGAAGCATACATGTAATCAATACCACTATTATAAAAAATCCCCAAAAGCAAAGACTGGAGGCATAGTGGAGGTGGATAATTATCATTGGACCTGATATGCAGAATATCAGGAACGTCGTAGGAAAGCTGGAACGACGCCTTCCTCTCAGTTACTGAACCCACGGAGACTCAATTTCAAAAGCTAAAACTTTAGAAGCAGACATGACAGACCTTTAAAGTTTGAAAAGTACAGAAGCAAGCAGGCGGTGACCTGCGCAAGCGTTAGGTGAAGTTCATCTGTGCACAACTGTTTATATAAACTGTAGCCAAGCAAAATTGTGCGCTGAGATTTATTTATGTGTAGAAAAATACATTTACTCAAATAGATATAGCTTGTAGAACAAGAAACAAGGAAACTGGAGCAGAGCAGTGAGAGAGTGGGTGGAGGTCAAAGAGCTGGGGAAAGTTAATAACTTGAAATAGTAAATATACATCCAGCTGATGGGAATTTGGCAGCAGCGCAGTAAATTATCATCAAATGATCCACTTTGTTTCAAAATATGCCCGCTGTATACTTTCTGGGACAAAAGTTTCAATTACTTAGGACAATGTGTATGTTTATTGTTTTACTGCTGCTATTAAGTGTCTGGTCTTAAAGTGTTGCCGTCAGGAAGATGGTGGAGACAGCTAATCTCAGATGGCGCTCTGCCCTGAGGGGACAGATAAATGAGGACCACCAGGGTGGATAAAACAACCAGCGAAACTGGGTCTAGGATGATCGTGGACTTTATTAACTTAAGTTAGAACAAATGTAGAGAAGCTTGACCAACGCTTTTTGATTGATATTCTCACATTAGTCAACATAACGAGCCTCTGGACTCAAAAAAAGAAAGCGTTTGGGCATGTTTCTCTTTTTTAAGGAAACATTTTCAGTAGCTGAAGTGTAATTTTCCATTGCCCTGAAAAGGAAAATAATCAAATAAACACACAATTTCCAGGACGGTGAGGCTGGGGTTGTGAGAAAGGAGGTTAGATGTAATTCTTTTCATGCTTTGCAGTTTCTCATTTAGTCTCTATCACAGAGGAAAAAGCATCAGCTAAGCCACTCATATGCCTCAAGTTCTACATTGCACCACAACACATTTAAATTCCTGTAACACATTTGCAGAGATTTTAGTAATCCACAGCGCTTAGCTGAAGGATCTGTTGCAGAACTTGGAAGTTTTTTCTTTAGAAACAAACCGTGAGGTCCTTTTAGTATCCATCTCTGATGAGGAACAGAACACAGACATACTGTCTGTAAGGCTGTGACATCCCTGAAATATTAAATGTGTTTATAGACTATAAAAAAACTGCTACCAAAGGAAAATGTTTTTTTTTTAAACTACTGCATGATCTGCTTGAAAAGTGATTAAAATTGAAATCAGACCCGATCCCAGCAGTAAGCCCAACAAAGTTCAGACCATGCGTTTTGTCTCCATGTGCAGGGGCAGATGTGAAAGAATTAGTAGGTGTTGTGATAAGCTTTGAACCACCGTGGAAAGTTATGGTGTTGAATGAACACAGACCACTAACTGAGCCCCCACACCCCGATTCGGGAACGAGTGAAAATGTGCAGCGCTAATCAGGTGAAAATAAACAGAGTCGCACCCCCAGGCATCATGGTAATGAGAGGAATGAGTGCAGGATGTTGAGGCCTAGACACCACAGTGAGCCCGTGTTCGTGCTAGTTTTGCTACCTGGATATCAGCATTTCCTCACTAAATAAAACTTGTATGAGGAAGCAATAATAACTTACGCTGTTTATGTGTATCTGTGGTTTGTTGGGGGGAAGACAGGGTCACTCACTCAAATGGATTACTCTGGATTAAAGCCAACAATGCCTTGGAGAGTCTGCACACAAGCTGTGAGCCTTAGAGGAGCCAGTGTACTCTGACTGGGGGACTCCATCCCGATCTCCAGGATCGCGGGAAATTTCCCATAGAGATGAGGAGAAGCAGATGTCTCTCTTTTTTGGTGTCACACAGATTCCGTATTTGTTTCCCTCCTTCATACAGTCGAACCTGGGCCTTCTTCCCCCCCAAGGGATGGGGGAGGAACACGAGCACCATGGGAAGGGCAGCTGTCCTTGAGCCCAGTCACATGACGGGGGAGTCCTTTTTGTGGGAGGCACTGGCTTTAGGTACAGAGCTGTGAGCACATGGAGCGAGTCCAAGAGCTCCCAACTTTCTCATGGAAAAAGGCAAACAAGAAAATTTGATAAAAGCGTCATGCTCTGACGATTCCCACTTAAGATGGACAACCAGCACGCTTTTTCTAGGTGGACTGGGCTTTACTATTTTGTTCCCAATGTTGATATAGGGTGTGACCCCTGACTTCTGCCAGGAAGAAGAATCATTGATATCAGATGGGACCCACTAGACCACTCCCCCTCTTCTCATCGGGAACCTTCTGGAACTTGTACTTTTACAAATATCCTCTCTGGCTCTGTGTAGTGCACCTGCGACTCCCATGGGCCCTATGGCTTCCCCAGAGCCCGGTGCCTTGGCTTCTTCGGCTCAGTAATGACGTGAATACCACGGCTTGCAGCGTAAGACAAACAGTTGGTCAACTGCTGGCTGTTTGGCTGTGGTTTGTAAACAGATCAGCTGGGGGAGGAACAGTTACTCCCAGTGGAGATGAGACTGACTGACTATCCTGAGGCGGGAGAGCAAAAGGACAAGATACAAGGCTTATAGTTGTCTGCTAAATGTCCATGTTGCCTTGCCATCGGCTGAGATAAGGTTTTTGGTATGAGACTGTTTAGGTGGCCAAGATCATCCTTCAACCAAAGCATTTAGATTAGAGCACCCAATTTAACAAAAATCTAAATGCTAAAATGTTTAAAATGTGTGAGATACCGGAATTCCTACGAGGCTGCTCCTTCCATGACCTTGAAGTTTAAGAGGAGGGAGCAAGCAAGAGACTAATCCTTCTGGAGATAAATGAATACCTTCTTCAGTAAAAAGAATGTGTTAATAAACAAGTTATTTAAAAAAAAAAGTTCCACTTATTTTCCATGTGTGCATTTTTTGTTGATACTGCATAGTGAAATGTCGACAACACTGGAGAATTTGTGGAATTAAAAAGACTGATAGCTGCTCGATACTCGTGGCATAAAAGTGAGAATAACTCTAGAAGGACATTTTAGCATAACAGCATTTGAGGCAGAACATCAGGAAATATCAAAAAACCCTCATGAGCATCTGTGCACAGAGCGAATCTTGGTTACATTCCTTTTAAAGAGTATGTAAATACACTACAGCCATCTCTTCACCAATGCTCCTTTTTTTGAAAAACACGTTTCGGATTTTTTTGATAACAGCTCCATCACAGTGTCAAAATGTTGATGCAGATTAAACAATGAAACCAAACAGATCTTGGCAAATGTTGACTATAAAAATCCCTGCAATACATCATGCTGTAATGAGCGAAGCACATGTCAGGGTAAAAGTGTGAGTCACGGTCGAAAGTTTTCGAGGAAGATTACTGACCCTGGCGGTGTTAATAAGGCTGTTTATACTATGTGCCTCTGTGTTTAAGTAGAGCTGAATGATGCGGGATTAAACGGAGGCACGCACGCAGATGACAAACTGGTGTCGATGGGGGTTTGGAGGCCAGGCTTGTACGCAACACTTTCATATCAGCAGGGTGGCTCCGGTGGTCAGTCATCAAGTGTCTTTGTGCTGGTGATCAAAGAAGATTGCAGTCTATTGTTTACCATGCTATTCTCTCTATATACAGAGGAAGCACTGAACTCATCTGTCATCCTGACACATCTTGCAACTCAACAATTGCAAATCTGCTCTAATGTTCCTCTGTGAAGCATTGGGGTGTCTCCATTCACACTATGCTACACCTGGCTGTAAAGAAACACCACACCTGCAGATCCAGAACACCACAGATAGAGAGATTAATCACACTACAAATGGATGCTGTGATTGATGGGAAACTGCGGCCCTGTGGTCATATGCGAGATAGCCTGAGGAACCAGTACAAAAGGGGGCTAAATGGGCCATCATCTGGCATTCAGCAGTATTCAGACCAAAAAGGGCTTCTTCTTTCTTCTTAACAAGGAGAAGTGAGGGAAGAGAAGCTCCACATCTGCTGCTTTTGATGGTGCAGTTGCAAGTAGTTCCCCACCCTCCCTCTTGACCTCTTCGCTGTGGTTTTCCTCCTCTTCTTATTATTCCTACTTCCTCCTGAGAGGACATATTCCCACACTGTAACCAGAAGGAATCTTGGTTCTTTCTGGCGTGACTTTGTCCACTTTCATCGCAGAGATACCCAGAAGCTCCCTGGGTTTGAAGGGGGGGCACGGTTAGAGGGGGCAAAGGGCTCACCGTCCCAAGGGACAGCCCTAGTCTTCCACATAACAGATAAACTGTAAGTGGGATTTACACACTCACGTTATGCCACCCCGCCCACTGCCTTTAGCCCCCCATGCCTCCTGGGAAAGCTCTTATCAATGTGAAGACGTCACTGAAGGAAATGCCATCTTAATTTAAAGAGCCTGCACACCGCTCTTCATCTCCTGTCTACAGCGATGAGAAGATTTGCTTTGCCACTGCTGGGTTCGGACATGGCTTGCAACTATTAGACAGGGTGCCTCGTGGCATTGTGGCTGGCGTGCTAAAGGATCTGACCTGTGCACCCTGGTGCTTCCAGGATCAGATTACAGGCCTCACAGACATGGCAGAGAGCGTAGAAGCAACAGGAACAGGCTGAGCACACAGGCTTGGGAAATGTGCTCATGGATGGACAGACCTTATTACTCTGGGCAGGAAACACAAATCTGCAGATGTTGAACAGCTGGGAGACATCTGCATGGGAAATAAGTTATCCTGAAATATGGGATCCCGGGATCCCGGGTGTACTGCTGTGTTTTACATCCAATAGCTTGTGTAAGAGAGTCCTATTGCGTGAAGCTGAAATGAATAAATTGGATTTCTGAATGGAGTGGCACAGTGGAGGCAGTCTCTACTATATTTCTGAGAAATTGCCCATATACTCAATCTGAAAGGGGCACGAATGGCACCTTATATGCAGCATATTTATTCCCTTTGGTGGAAATGAGATGGAAGCTGAGGGAAGCGAAGCAGGAGAAGAGATAAGAGCAAGTTGTTTCAAGGATGCAGTCAAATAAAGTACTACAGGCAGTGTCCAGTCCCAAGCATCTGGTATCTGAGATGATGTTATGCATGCAGGGTGCTTGAGAAATGTGAAACAAGTGATAAACCTCAAAGCAACAAACAAAAAATAAAAGAGGCCTTTCCCATGAACTGGCTGATGGACGACTTGAAGTTATGCAATTTCTGTCATGGTCTCCGTGCCTGTCCGGTCGGCCCCACAAGGCTACAATTGCTGTTGCTGTTTTCTCCCTCTCTGCCTGGGCGGAGCTCACTGTGGGCTCCCGCCCTTGGCCCACACACACACCTGACAACACTCACCCATCATCACCGGGAGCACTATTTGAGGCTGGAACACAGATCCTCTCGTCGCTGGATGATTGTACCCCTAACGTTAGTGTTCTCACAGCTCTTGTGCTTCATATCCGTGACTTGTGATTAGTTGGTGACCTGCCTTCTCGTCTGCTTCAGATCTCCCCCCCCTGGACCTGCGACCTCCCTGCTGCGGGAAAGTGTGTGAGTGTGAGCGAAGGAGACGTGAGCGAGTTACCCTGTGATTCCCCTCTGAGTTTTGGATTACCCTGTGATTCCCCTCGGAGTTTTGGATCCCTTCACTGTATATATATTGCACTGCACTGTAAATAAACCACACCTTGGAGATACCTTACCGCTCTGCGTTGAATCCCTGTACCAGATCGTGACAGAATCATCCAGCCACGAAAATGGATTCAGCAGACCCAGCGGTCTCGACTCCCACCCTCGCCACTTTGGCCGCGATGCTGGCACGCCACGAGCAGATGTTCATTCACCTTCGAGCAGAGCTCGCGAACCTCACACAGGCCGTGGCTCAGCTAATACCGCTACCGGCCGCTCCTCTGGTCGCCGCTCCTCCGTTGGAGGCGCCAGTTCCAGCTGTAAGTGTCGCGCCACCTGTTCCCTCACCTGTTCACGTTGACAGATTCCTCCCTACTTCCAGGGCTTTCACGGGAGAGATTGATAAATGTGCTGGTTTTCTCACTCAGTGTACCCTTCAGTTTCGCCAGCAACCGCAAGCCTTTTCTACTGATGGTGCTAAAATCGCTTATATCGTCCAGTTACTCCAGGACCGTGCTCTAACCTGGGCTCAAGCTGCGCTTCAGGCGGAGCCGGACATCACCTTTTCTGACTTTCTGACTAAGTTTAAAGGTGTGTTTGACAGGAAAGCCACAACTGCCACCGCCGGCCAGCGCTTGCTTGCGCTTAAACAAGGTAAACGCAGCATGGCTGATTTTTCTATTGACTTTTCTACCTTGGCTGAACAGGCGAAATGGGGGGAAGAGGCCCTTAAAAGTGCATTGCTCACTAATATTAATGAGGAAATAAGGAATGAACTAATGCTCCGAGAACTACCTTCCTCCCTGGATGCGCTTTTGGTTTTGTGTATGCGGGTGGACGATCAGGTGCGCGCACATCGGAGCGCACGCGCGCGTTCGGGGCATGCCCCGCTGGACTTTTGTGGGACCCCTACTGCGGCCCATGGATTGTGTGACGCCGACGCCGGGGATGGGGAAGAGCCCATGCAGCTTGGGCGCTCGCGGCTGTCGCCCGCGGAGCGCCAGCGCCGCCTTGCCTCCGGTGAGTGCGTTTACTGCAGCCGTAAAGGCCACTCTGTCTCCTCCTGCCCAACGCTGGCAAAAGGGCGCGCTCACCAGTGATCGTGAGGGTGCTGGTGGGCGGTCTGTCGAGTGGAAGCCCTCTCCCCAGACTTCTTTTGCCGGCTACTCTGCATGTTCGGACTGTTTCTCATTCTCTCTCCGTTCTCATTGACTCTGGGGCTGAGCAGAACTTTATTGACACCTCACTCGCCGCCAAATTGAACATCGCCTTGGAGCCTCTGTCACGCCCCCTTCGCGTTCACGCATTGTCGGGTCAGCGCCTGCCTGACATCACTCATGTTTCTGAATTCCTTTCATTATCTCTCTCTGGCAATCACGCAGAAAGGATTTGTTTTTTTTCGTTTAAGGCTCCTCTCACTCCGCTGGTTCTGGGTCACCCCTGGCTTGTCCTCCACAACCCGCATATCGACTGGGAGAAGGGTGCCGTGCTGGGTTGGAGTGTGGCCTGCCACATGAACTGCCTCCGGGCTGCGGCTTCCCCGGTTTCGCTCCCGCCCGCGGCCTCGCCGTCAGACGCCCCGGACCTCTCGATGGTTCCGCGGGATTATCATGATCTGCGGGGTGTTTTTTGTAAGGATCGGGCGCGGTCCCTTCCCCCGCACCGCCCGTACGATTGTGCCGTCGACCTTCTTCCTGGAGCTCCGCTGCCGTCTAGCCGCCTGTACAGCCTCTCCCGGCCTGAGAGGGATGCTATGGAGCGCTACATCTCGGAGTCGCTGGCGGCGGGGTTGATTCGCCCCTCCTCTTCCCCTGTCGCGGCTGGGGGTTTTTTTGTGGATAAGAAGGATGGTTCGCTGCGGCCGTGTATTGACTTTCGGGGCCTTAATCAGATCACTGTTAAGAACAAATACCCTTTGCCGTTGCTTTCCTCCGCCTTTGAACTGCTTCAGGGCATGACCGTCTTTACCAAGCTGGATCTGCGCAACGCTTACCACCTGGTGCGCATCAGGGAGGGGGATGAGTGGAAGACCGCGTTCAATACGCATCGGGGCCACTTTGAGTATCTCGTGATGCCGTTTGGGCTGACTAACGCCCCCGTGGTGTTTCAGGCGATGGTTAATGATGTCCTTCGTGATTTTGTTAACCGTTGTGTGTTTGTGTACTTAGATGACATCTTGGTCTTTTCTAAGACGCTCGAGGAGCACAAGGTCCATGTCCGGCAGGTCCTGCTACGCCTTCTGGAGAACCGGCTCTTTGTGAAGGGGGAGAAGTGCGACTTCCACGTGTCGTCTGTGAGTTTTCTGGGCCACATTATCGAGAAGGGGGACTTGCGGACAGATCCGGAGAAAGTGCGGGCTGTGGTGGAATGGCCTACTCCTCCTGATCGCCGCCAAGTGCAACGTTTTTTGGGATTCGCCAACTTTTACAGACGGTTCATTCGTGATTTCAGCAGATTCGCTCTCCCTCTCACTAAACTCACCTCTCCCAAGGTTCCCTTCCAGTGGGATTCTGCCGCTCAGCGAGCCTTCGCCCTGCTCAAGGACAGGTTCACCACCGCTCCCATACTCCGGCAACCGGACCTTACACGGCAGTTCGTTGTGGAAGTGGACGCGTCGGACTCCGGGGTTGGGGCAGTTCTGTCTCAACAGATGGACGGTAAGCTGCACCCGTGTGCCTTTTATTCTCGCCGTCTCTCCCCAGCAGAGTGTAACTATGACATCGGGGACCGGGAGCTTCTGGCCGTCAAGCTGGCCCTGGAGGAGTGGAGACATTGGTTGGAGGGAGCAGCACAACCATTCATCGTCTGGACGGATCACAAGAATCTGGAGTACCTGCGCTCGGCTAGACGTCTCAATTCCCGGCAAGCCAGGTGAGCGCTGTTTTTCGCTCGTTTTGACTTCACTATCACCTACAGGCCAGGAACACGGAACGTAAAGCCAGACGCCCTGTCCAGGCAATTCTCCATCACTGGGGAGGACTCGGACCCTGAGCCTGTCCTCCCGGCCGCCTGCGTAATTGGAGCCATCTCCTGGGAGATCGAGGGGCTCATCCAAGAGGCGCAGGAGACCGAACCGGATCCTGGCACTGGTCCACCTGGTCGCCTCTTCGTTCCTTCAGCCGTCCACTCTCAGGTTCTCCAGTGGGCTCACACCGCCCGCTTTTCATGCCATCCTGGGGTCCTCCGCACCTGCTCGTTCCTCCGACGTTACTTCTGGTGGCCTGCTATGACTAGGGATGCCAAGGAGTATGTAGCCGCCTGTTCGACCTGCGCCCGGAATAAGCTTTCGAACCGCCCTCCACCGGGTCTTCTGCAGCCTCTCCCTACACCAGCTCGACCATGGTCCCATGTTTCTTTGGACTTTGTCACGGGCCTGCCGCCCTCCGCTGGTAACACCGCCATCCTGACCATTATCGATCGTTTCTCCAAAGCTGCACACTTCGTCGCCCTCCCGAAGCTCCCCTCGGCCTTGGAGACGGCCCGGCTCCTCATCTCCCATGTGTTTCGTCTTCACGGGATCCCCGAGGACATCGTCTCGGATAGGGGGCCGCAATTCACGTCCCGTGTTTGGAGGGAGTTCTGTGTCACTTCGCACAACCAATCGACCTGGAGTGAACAGCTTCCATGGATCGAATATGCCCACAACAGCCACACATCCTCCGCCACGGGCAAGTCTCCCTTCGAAGCGTCCCTGGGTTATCAACCACCTTTGCTCCCGGCCATCGAAGGTGAGCACTCCGTTCCTTCTGTACAGGCTCACCTCCGCGGGTGCCGTCGTGCCTGGCGGACGACTCGGGCTGCCCTGCTCCGTACTAAGGAGCGGAACAAGACCCTCGCTGACCGTCGCCGGACACCGTGTACGCCATCGGTCAACAAGTATGGCTGGCTACCTGTTTTGTGCCGCTACGGACTGAGTCGAAGAAGCTGTCTCCTCAGTTTATTGGCCCTTTTCCCGTTGAGGCCATTGTGAACCCTGTGTCTGTCCGCCTCAAGCTGCCGCGCAACATGCGCATTCACAATGTCTTTCATGTGTCTCAGGTCAAGCCGGTGCTCTCCAGCCCGTTGTGCCCTCCCTCCAGGGCCCTGCCGCCCCCCCGGCTCGTGGATGGTCAGCTGGTCTACAATATCGCCCGCATCATGGACTCCCGGCGCCGGGGTCGGGGTTTTCAGTACCTGGTTGACTGGGAGGGCTACGGGATAGAGGAACGCTCCTGGGTGCCTCGAGCTGCTGTCCTGGATGATGCCATGCTCCGGGACTTCCACCGCAGGCATCCAGGTAAGCCTGGTGGGTCACCGGGAGGCTCCCGTTGAGGGGGGGGTACTGTCATGGTCTCCATGCCTGCCCGGTCGGCCCCACAAGGCTACAATTGCTGTTGCTGTTTTCTCCCTCTCTGCCTGGGCGGAGCTCACTGTGGGCTCCCGCCCTTGGCCCACACACACACCTGACAACACTCACCCATCATCACCGGGAGCACTATTTGAGGCTGGAACACAGATCCTCTCGTCGCTGGATGATTGTACCCCTAACGTTAGTGTTCTCACAGCTCTTGTGCTTCATATCCGTGACTTGTGATTAGTTGGTGACCTGCCTTCTCGTCTGCTTCAGATCTCCCCCCCCCCGGACCTGCGACCTCCCTGCTGCGGGAAAGTGTGTGAGTGTGAGCGAAGGAGACGTGAGCGAGTTACCCTGTGATTCCCCCCGGAGTTTTGGATTACCCTGTGATTCCCCTCGGAGTTTTGGATTACCCTGTGATTCCCCTCGGAGTTTTGGATCCCTTCACTGTATATATATTGCACTGCACTGTAAATAAACCACACCTTGGAGATACCTTACCGCTCTGCGTTGAATCCCTGTACCAGATCGTGACAATTTCAGCCTTATTCTGTTGTCAGTTTTAAATCAGCCATCATAACAGCATGTGTTTCTTTTGTATTTACCTTTAATGGCAAACAAAATGGGAAACATACTATGCACACTGCAACTGTTTATTGGATTTCACAAGTATAATTAATAAAAACACAAACACACAAAAACCCCAGATGTTTTATTGCAACAGAAACTTTAAAGTCAAAGTACGTGCTTTTATTAAAAGAAATCTTTTAACGCTTCAGCGACATATTGGCAATTCTCTTTATCGCGTAACACACATCTGTCTGAAGAATGAAAAAGTGTGTGATCTTAGAAGTACCGCAAAGCCAATCGCTTCAAAGAAAGGCAGCAGCTGTGAAGACATGAAAGCTTAAAAAGCCCTTATCAGATTGGTAAAGTGTTTTTCTCAAGACACGAAGAAAGGTACAGACACGCACACAAACCCAAGGAATCATGAATCAGAAGTTATTAGCATAATTCAAAGTAAATCACGAGAGACACATCAAGGTTCAGCAGTTTATAAGCTTTGCTGCAAAAAGGTATAAAAATCTAAATTTAAATATGTGCGATATAGCGGATCTTGTACCATCTTTTCTCTGATGAGAGAGACTTCTATTTTCAGTGCCTATACCAAAAGTTAGGTCCTGAGGCTGAACACAAGATGATAAGAACATACTGTACATGGCAGTTTTAATGCATCACACTCAAAGGACCAGAAACTGTGCTATCATGGATAATAACACTCCCAGAGTACCCCAGCTATTAAACGATAGTATTCTGGGTCACTTGCTTGACCATACATAGACTGACTATTACATCTAATTGCACTAGTCTGTCACAAGCAATAGTAATCATATTGAACTGCTCAGTAAGTTCCATGTGGCATGATTTATAGACAAACTTCGTCTCTCTATAAAGTGGCGTTTGGACACAGTTCAGCTCAGGGAGACCAGGCAATCGCTATAACATCTGAAATTACTCATAATCTCAGTTCCCAGAAAACCTTGGGAAACACTGTCTTGCTGTGCAGTTGGAGTAATCTGACTCATTCGCTAAATTAGATGCTTCGTGAGGTGCCAAGTTGATAGCTTTTAGAATCCTAAGGAATTTCTGTCAATCCACAGTTGAAAACTTAGACTTAGGCAGAGAAGCGAGAAGCAGGAGTCCTCCTTTGGATGCCAAAGTCATGAGACTCCTGGATTTACAAGTCAGATAAAGGTTTATCTGCCCTTGGAAAAGGTCATAGGCCCCAAACTGGATTTTAATCAGATGGAGCAGACAGGAAAGGAAGTGAGACTTCTGAATGTGTGATGCAAGTTGCCAAAGGAAGAACATAAAGACTACCTGAACACCAGAACGTTTACCTTAAATCTGATTCTTTACCATGTTTTTTTGTGTATGTGACTTTTTGTGATCCGTCTTTTTTAGCTGTTAATAATTATTGCAGTTAATATTTTTTTTTTAAAAAGGAAGGTTTTAATCTGAACGCACCAAAGGAAGTGTTAAACAGATGGCTTATTAAGCAGTGAGTCTGCTATTCTGTATTAAGTTGTTTCAGAAGAATGTCGAGCCTCACTTGGACTTGTCTGCAACAGCGAAGATAAAAGTTTTATTTCTGTCATGAGAATATCTGCTGTGCTGCAATGATCTAATCATGCGGATTGAGTTAGAAGGAGAGTTGATCAGAGACACATCTTTGTGTGCAGCCTAGCCTGACACTGGAGATACGAACACCTTGTTAAAAATGTGAGAATCGGGCATATTAATGATAATACACAAAACTGATTGAGTTGTTTTAAATCCAGCTATGACAGCACCCCGGTGCAGAATGAATGAATTAGTTGCTAGCTCAAGGGTCTTACAGCTGCAGCTTGCTGCAGGGTTCACTGTAATGCAACTGTCTCATTAGGCCACTCATAAGGAATTATGCTCATATCAAAGAGTTAATCAATACAGCTATGTATAAATCAGCAAAATGCAGAAAGAGGTTTTTCAACGTGGAACGATATGACAGTATTAGGAAGTTCACTGTTTGTACAACAGACTACAACACGTATCTTGAGACTCTGAGATGCTTACAGCCGTGAATGAATAATGCTGGTAATACTGGGAGTTTGCAGAGAAAAAGACAGTCTCAGAAAAACAGTGTGTACAAAGCGAAAGCGTTTGTAATAAAGGCGCTTATGCTTTTGAAGTACTTTTTTCCCCTTCTTAGATTCCAAACAAAAGATGTTCATAAATAATAACAATACTACACATAAATGGCGAGAGAGAGACAAGATAATTTTGTGCTCGGCGTGGTTCCTCTGTTTGCAGTGCCTCCCTTTTCATATGAAAATCAGAGTGTCATCATGGAAAATGTAACAGAAGTGAAAACGACTAAAATTTAATATGTGTAAAAGACGGCGTGGCAGCGGGACCTCCTCATTAGTAGCTGCTGCTTTTGATTGTGGACAACAAAACAATTCTTACATCCTTCTGGTGGCTGTACGGGATCCCATCAGATTATACATAAATATACATACATTAAATCTATAAAGATTAATTAAAGAAGTAAAACATACAGTTTTTCATCGACTTACTTGAAGGATTATCATGCAAGTGATATCTGTATGTAATGTGCTGTTTGTAGCACTGCTACAGCCTCATGCTCTATCCATAATAGATGCAAAATCACATCAAAGCCTAAATAGACACAACTGAGTGATTTTCAGCATCTGAAAAAAACCTCTCTCGTGTCTCATCACAGTTGTGTTGTTGGCAGGATGACCAGAGGGTGGCACTCTAGTAACAGCAGTAAAATGGTTGTAAACCGCATGTTTTTATATGAGGCTGTTTGGATATGTATAGCACCAATATCGCACTCAAAATCAAGAGCTGTATAAGACAGACGGAGTATGATGCTTTCAAAAATAGTTTGGGGAATTTTTTTAAGACAATATATGTAAATAGACTAGACTAGATTCATCAGTCAAAGTGATTGCAGTTAGTTTAAAGGCAGATGTAAATCAAAGCAAATAAATCTGTACATATTTAGTAAATATCTTTGCCATACAGACCTGCAGCTTAATCTGCAGTTAAAGCACTAAGACTTTAAGTTATAGCAACTCTGTATCATCTCATACTATTTAACATTCAGGTTTTGTAAAAAGAAAGAAAAGGATTTACACAAAATATAGTCTATTAAAGTCCTGCTTAAATTTGGGATCCAAGATCGATTACACTCCACATGCTCACTCTTTTTGACTTGTAAGGATAAATGTGAAGCAAACAGGAAACAAGTGCTGCTGTGATTTTGTTTCCTTTCGTCATGCATTTCACTGTAGCTTTTCATAAGAGGACAGTTAAAAAGGATTTTTTTAAATAATTATTTTCCCCCCAAAATCAACAATAACTTTCCAATTTGCACACTAGAAGAAAGAGCTTCAGTGTGAGTTTACATACTGAATCCCAAGTGTGCATGGTAGTGTTGATGAAATAGCATAGTACATAGCCAAAACAAGTCATTTATCAAGAGTTTCATCAACATGAGGCATCATTTGGGAGCATTTCCTGTTTCAAAAAACTCCTCAGGGACTTAGTTATCAGTGAGCATCAATTCCCTGTAGACTCCTCTTGCTGAGACAGTGGCCTTGAGACAGAGTGTGACCCTGCACCTACACAGCTTGATGGCCTAAATGGTTTAATCAATGTGGGTCTTTGAGGGATAAGGGCTCTTATGGGGGATGATGCTCAAGGGTGCATAGGGTCAGAGTGGATGATCAATATTTAAGGGGCCCACAGCATTGGCAATACAGTGCAGATGTGCATCTTTAGCTCCCTTCTAGCCAAAAAATAAGCTACTTGTAAAAAATGAATATGCCCCTGGGTAAATTAAAGGCGGACATTGTATGAAATAAGCTTAGAACTGGAGTTGAATTATGATCCTGCTGTTACATTTGTACATAAAAACCAAAAACTAAGTGCAGGTAGCATTGTTCCCATTGTTCCCTTAACAATATAAGTTAGCACAGGGCAGCTGAATCAGCTATCTCGATGAAAAAAATGGATTCTGAATGTGAGACTCTATAAAATGAGCATGAACTGCAATATTTCTGTCACTCTGCACAAAGAGAAAAAATATATCTTCATCAGCTCTTTTATCACCCTTAATTTAAGCTGTGTACTTTTGGTTATATCCTGAAAAAGGCTGTCTTTATGCATTATTTAGGTGGTGTTTTCTGACTAACACTTCCCAGTGACACTTTTTTTGTATTGGCGAGAAACCATAAATAACCCCATTTTAATATATGACAATGAATACACTAGGAGCTACAGCTTCATCCTCCCTAAGGCTTCTTGGAGAGGATGATTTGAGCCACACTCTCCACTATTTCGCTCTTCATACCTGCCAAAGGAAACAACAACGAGAGCTTCATGCACCATGTCTTTATTCACCTTGTGTGCTTTTGTTGGATCAGAGTCTTGTCCGTCTTGTCTAATACTTGATGTAATTAATGAGCTCAGAGTTCAGTGCGACCAAAAATCTGCCTATGGAGCAGGAGAGAGACAAACCTGTCGATAGTCAACAACTGAGTTTATGTAGTGCTGAAAATGGAGGTTAACCACACACAAAAGCAAGTCTGACCAAGAGTTCATCGAGCTCTGCTTCAATAGATTGAAGCTTAAGTCCTCATCGACTGGCTGTCGAGTTGCAGCTTATCTAACTTTGTGCTTCTGGGGCTGAAAACTTTCTAAAACTGAAAGACCTGGATATTCTTCAAAGGCTCTTGAACAAACTTTTTTTTTTAATCCACATGAAAATGTACATACTGCAAAACAAAAAAGTCAGATGCACTGGCAAGGTGACCTCTGTTGTAGCGTGCAGCAGTTGCTAAGTAGGTTGACCTTGTGGAGCACCTTGGTGAAGCCCTCATTCACACTTTTGAATGAAATGGCTGAGCCAGTACTGAACTAATTGCCATGCCCTTTGTGTGGAATTTAACATAACCCTGGTCCTGTAGTGTATGCAGCCTGAGCCATTTTCAACTGTCAATTTGTATGTGCATTACAGAATTTTCTATTAAAACTGAAAACTCATTTTCCTGTACAGATGTGTCTCCGTCAAAACCCCCGTGGTGCTGTTGAAATAGAGATCGGCAAATCTGCAATCTGTTGAACAGCATCTGCTGTAATAAACACCCTGAAATCATCAAAATTCAGAGCGTGTGAGAGTGAGGCAGACCCCTAAGCTAATATCAGTGTGACCATTACTCACAATCCCGCCTGGTCAATCATGCTAAATGTCCCCATCGCTGCTGTTGTCATCCAGCCTTTGCTCCTCAGCCCCCTCCTCACACCGGAGGCCTAATCCATCATCCTGCCTGCAGTGCAAAGGGATGGAGCATGCAGAAAAGCTACACTGAGGGATTTAACTTTGTTACCACCAGAGGCCATAAATCTACAGCGGCTGCCTCCAAGAGCTGCTCTACAGTTACATGATTAAATGTATGACATAACATAAAGGATGCATAGATGTGAATGAGAAATTGTGGTTGTGGCACTATTGTGATATTTTACCTCGGCTATAGAGCTGTACCCTAATGTGCTGCATAGTTCTACGCTTTTAATGTATTTCAAAGATGAACTTTATCAAGATTTAAAGATTTGGTCCAGTCAGCTTCTTAACTTGACAAACAGTGTGGCTTAATGGAAAGAAACCATTTCATCCAATTCTTAAAGGAGTTTTTTTTTTTAAATATATATTTATCATTTTGATATTAAAATGTAGTTTTCCAACCCAGCCTTGTAAATACAAGTAAACATGTTTCTTCATCTAACAATATATCTTGCTATGCATTAAATACATCCAGTACACCTAAAGAGAATCTAATGAACAAATGCAAAAACACTTCTTATCCTCTTATTGACAGCTTCTTCTAATGACATGCAAATGCTCACTGCAAAATTCAACCTTGTATGGATTGGTTTATTGATCGTCCTTTAACGACAGGACAAAGGTCAAGGGTTACGTGCTTTCTCGTGTACGAGTCCACATGCTTAAAGACGTATTGTGATATCCATTTTGCTGACTCTTTCAGTGACGCACTTCCAGCGTCCTCTGTCAGGCAACAATAAACCATGTGTACATGTTTTACAAGTCATAGCCACATATGGAGACAGTGACCTTCAGTGATGTGGATAACAAGACAACTGTTGATGAAAGCGTCATATTTCAGACGTTATACTGAGTCAATGTGACAGACAGTGACTTGAGGCACTAATTACACTCTGTCTTGTCACAGTTAAATTGTCACACTGGTCCTGTTTTCAACACCAGAGGGAGCTGCCTGCAGGGTGAACGTACCTTTTTTGCATTTACTGAAGTCTGATGTATAGTGGGAGAACGCAGCAATGTGTGAACTGGAGTTAGCACTAACGTATTATTTTTTGCTCTCTGGAGCGTTTTGATTTATGTTGTTTTCTCCTTCGAGTAAATAATTCTGCAGAGGCTTCTGATTATTCAAAAATGAGTGAAATGTGTGACAAGATGCCCTTTTCCACTAAAAGCATGTTTACCGTGTCTTGGAGTGGATTAGCACGAGGAAGAGGATAGGCTCTGTGGATCGTTTATTTTTAAAAATGCAGCGTGGTCGTTGCATACTTTGTTTATACACTGACTGGCATCGTTAAGTGAGAGCAAGCAGACTCTCTCTTGCCAATTGTCCTCTCGACACAAATCAACTTTTGTGGCTGAAGACAGAGGAGGTGGAAGAGGAAATCCTATAGGCCGGAGAGTGCTCTGTGAGACGCAAGTGTTTTTCTTTGCATGGAGACAACAAAGAAAGGTCATGTGAGGCTTCAAAGGACATAACGATATTTCATCTTAAGCACTGTTGTTGTGCAACAGGATAGTTTCTGTAGTTGGAAGAGAACTATCTCAATGTCTGAATATGTGATTTTTCAATCTGAAAAACTGGCTCTGGTATGAATATTCATTTCTCGCTGCATTTACATTCCAGTTTCTCTCCAATTGAGAAAGTTATTGAACGTTTACCAAGCTTTTAAATATGACCTTTTCAGGCCAACATGCCTTCCAATCACAGCTGGACTAACTATATTGAAATTCTAACCCTCCTCTTCTGTTGAACGGCCCTCTTTTTCTTTCTCCATGCACGAGCCGGGTTTATCTTTAGTGCGCATTGAATATTTATACAGCAGGTGGCTGGGGAGTCAGTCACTGATCTCTAAGGTGACTTGCTGAGCCTCTGTGGGAGGTGCTGGTGTGATGGGGTTGGTCTGGGATGAAGTCACATGGGACATATTGTCTCCTCGGTGTGTCCTTTTATTCCACTTAGGTAAAGGATTATATTGTGTGGTAGACTGCCTACCACAAGCACAGAGGAGAAGAGTCAGGGAGCCATTAGAGTGCTATTATAGCTAAACTGTCATTTGATTGATGTTCTCAGCTCTCAACATCAAATATTGTGCTCTTTGCACACACCGGTTGTACATGCTGTTGTTGTATATTAACAGATGAAAAACTCTCCGGCACACCAAAAAGTGAGAAACATTTGAAGATTTGATTAATAAGACAATCTGAGTTTTAGACTCGGGCTCTCTCACATATTCTCCCACACTAGAGGTGGAAGGAAAGGAAGGTGAGACAGTAATTTATCATGCACTGAGGATTCACATCAGGGAGATGCTCTGAATGATAATCATGTTGTCTGAGATTGAGGTCAGCCTCATTGCTGGGGGACAATTAGAAATCCTATTAAAGTTGATACGAGGATCATCTTTTCATAATAGCTTTTAAGATATTGCTTCAAGGATGGAGTGATTTCTTTAGAGATCACTTTGCGATGACACTTTCATACAACACAGAGCACGAGCATTTAAAATCCAAAATGCCAGGCCTTGCATTGTAACAGTTCATGCATAAACTGCTTTCTTAATGTGGGTTATAGCTGCAAAGACTTTTAATAAGCTTGCTGCTGTCAGAGAGCAATTTCCCCCCTGAGCTGAACTCTTCTTCATGCATTAACAGCTGACAGAAAATAGTAACTCTGACGAGCACCTCAGACATGAAAGGGCACAAACTAATGCAAAATTTGCTACTGTAGCCGTTTAGATATTGTATTGCATAAACTATACAGTAATGTAACAAAAGTAGACACATGAAGAAAACTTTTTTTAAACTTTTTTTGGATTGAGCTGCACAGACTTGTAAGAAAGTGTCCAATAATAAATTAGCAATTCTCACAAAAAGGCAAGGAGAAAGTTTCTGGGCATTGGCATTTCATTGTTGTAGCCACAAAGCTGTCCATGAACTGAATGTGTGAGATAAGTGCTTTGGAGTGCAAACAAACTGAAACAAAAGAACATGAGGTGGAGATTGGTTTAGTAAGTAAGACAGGGGGAGGAAGCACTTCTGCCGTCCAAGGGCATCATAAACCCCAGCATGTGTCTGCACAACAATGCCAACAGGGGCACAAATTCTCCACACACTGGGAATCGATTTCACACAGAGAGGGGAGGACTTGGAAAAGAGGCGTATCGCAGAGACACTGAAATACTGCATCTTGTGTTACTGGATTTGGAGCCCAGTTTTCTGAATGTTTTTTTTCCCCAAGTATCTGCAAGCTGGGAGATCCAGTCAAGTGGAGCTTTCCTGAGCCAGCACAAGAACCTGTGGCCAGCTGAGGAAAAGAGATTGTTCTGGGGGTTTACCTTAGAATAAAATTCATAATAAGCGCTTGAAAATTGTAAGAAAAAAACTTGACTGGCTATGGTGAGCAGCAGTGTGCACAAACTTCATAATCTGTGAGCTTTTACACTAAAAGAAAAACATTTTACACAAAGGCTGACAATAAGAAAAATAACACACATTTAAGGGCCCACAGCAGTGAGACAAACCTGTGCCAAACACACACGCATGTTTTATTAACAACAAACACAAAAGTCAGTGAGAGGTCCAGGATTAGTCCACAAATAACAGAGAGCCAGAGGGGGTAGTGAATACGTGCTGAAAATAGAGCGTCAAAAATAAACTGCTTGTGGTCTTTTAAAAGATATTTTTGTGTTGGGTTAAACGAGAAGTTACGATTTATTTAATCAGTTTCTGTCTGATGTGTCCCCCGGCACCCAGCTGTAGACCGATTGATTTTTTATATTCCTAAAATAAAGCCCCTTCTTTCTTCAGTAGAACTCGATAAAGAGACGAAGGAGAAGAGAAGGAAACAAAAGCGCATGCCAGCCATCAACTGAAATATAACAGCGATACCAAGGGGAAGTCAAAAGATCCACTACCCCCAAATAATTGAAAAATACAATTTAGCTGTTTCATTAAACTGAAATGACCGATGCAATACGGTATATTATAGAGATATCATGAAATAAAAAAAAACGCATTAGAGTAACTAATTACTGAAAACTCGTTTTACTGATTATTTTAACCACGTTGCTTTTTTATTTCATTTTATAGATACTGCTATAAGCGGACTCTGCTCTTCATCGCTGATCGCAGCCAAGTTTGCCGTCTCTTGTTTTATTAAACACGCATAAAAACGCATGTGATAGTAGTGACACGCCCCCTGGTGTTTCACGGCTGCCAGGCTGCTTGAGTTTGATAACCTTGCTCTGCGTCCGAGAGCATCACTGAAGGAATGTGGATGTGGGTCTGGATGCCTTCCTCATGCTGCTAATTGTTGATGCAGCCCCGGAGGTCTCTCGCATGGTTATCAAGGCTCGTCCCCGGTCTCATCTCATCTCCTCCCGCTCAGACCTACAATGATGAGCACCGAGACTGTTTTTGAGAGTGGAGACCAGCCTTGTATTCGGCTGGAGCCCCTGAAGAGCACACACTTGCCGGGCAAGTCGACGCCGACCGATGGCAGCTGCGCTGTCTTCACGGACAGCAGCCCCAAAGCGACAGCCAACGGACTGCACGACATTGAGGACCGGATTCTGAGGATCACCGGCTACTACGGCTACAACCCGGGATACTCCAGTCATAGAAGTGAGTGAAAAGATGCCAAAAAAGAAAAAGAAAAAGAAAAAAAAGAAAAAGAAAGTAGTCTGGTGTAGTCATTTGTTGATGTGACAGGTTCACGCATTTATTAGGCAAGTGTGATACTGCGTAAATTAAAGACTGTGGGAAAACGGTGCTGCCTATCAAAGCATGTTATAGCTGCCAAAAGCAAAAATGCTTGTAATTCGGTGTTTGGAAGAAACAGTGTACAATTGCCAAATTTTTTAAATTCTAATTAGGCCTTGTGCAAAATTGGTTAATGAAAACTGGATTTTAATTGTGGCTGTTAAGGAGCAGCAGAGTGTCCATCTCTGTTAGTGAGGGGGAGGTGGGGGTAAGGGGGCAGAGAGAGGCATACGAACCAAATGTAGCGCTGCGAGACAATGCAGTTACACAGCAAAGAGCCATGCAGTTAAGTGACTGCTTGAACTGTACTCTAAGGTTGCCAGCTATCGAGCGCTCACATTCCCCACATTGGCGAAGGCTGTGAACAGTCACTCCCAATCAATTGTTTATTCAAAATCTCACAGCTTCTCCTGTGATGGATGGGAATATTACCAGCTATCTCCTGGCATGCTTCAAATACAGCAGTGCGTGTATGTGTTAGCTAAGCTTCTCTATAATTTTCTTCTTGTCAAAGAGGTTTTGATTTGTGTCAGGCATTGCTCTGAATTTGCTGACATTGAGACAATGGCTGTGATTGGAGAAGAGAGCTGATGGTGCACTTTGTTCGGGGATGATCTTTAGAAAACTTGCCCTCCGGTTTTGTTCGAGTGTTGCCATTGGCAGCGGGATTATGAGAGAGAAAAGTGGGGAGAAAAGCACTAAGCTCTTTGAAAAGCCAATCAGTGCTATCATAAATGGCTCTATAGTAATGAAGTGAGGTGAGAGGAGGAGGATTTGACAAGGCCTAAAGCACAGGCACAGATTCACCTTTGTGTTGCATAATTGGCCTAACCACTACGATTTTATGTCGTTTCTCTTTTAAAGGGATTTTTTCCCGTTAAACAAATTCCCCAAAATGCAGCTGGTCATCATGTGAGTGTCTTGACATTCAGATGCTGAGACCCTTAACCTCAATTAAATTGGGCACGCAACAGCGGCTCCCTAACATCTCCCTCTGGCTGCTACATAAAAGTTCAAACATAAATTCCTGACTTAAATACACATGCAGGAAAACGATGTGCTCTCAATGTTATGGCTTCCCTGCTCTGTGATATACGGTGACAAATCTATTTGAAATCTCAAAGGAAATACCGCCATGCTGATAGGGTCTCATTCAATCGAGAACAGTTCCAGCTGAGGCTCTTTCAGATCAGCTCGGAGCATCTCAATGGCTTTTTAGATAGAGGCTGCGGAAAGAAAAAGCGAAATGAGCCTGTCTTTCATTAACCGCCTCCTGTTTATCAGGGGTGTCAGTTGCAGTAGATTAACCATGAACGCAATCACACATTTTACTTGAGAATGTGTCTACGTGTCTGGATTAATCTATTGAAAGAACACCTGATTAATCAGGAGCAGTCCAAACTTTCAATTGAAGACAGATTGAACAGTTCAGAGGCTTCTGATACAGCACCAGAGTTATGTAACCAGTCCTGAATGACTGGCTCTAATAAATAAAGTATTTTGTATTTTAGAAGCTTGAAGTAGCACTGGCATCATTGATATTTACTTCTAGTTTTTAAATAGTGCAAATATTCCGATGTATATCGCAGAAGGCTGAGATGATAAGGTGCTGTTGCTGATTACTGATTGGCCAGTAAAAAGAGTTTTTTTTTCTGATTATTGAAAGATTGTTTTAGCTATTTTTAAATAAAAATGCCAACATGAAGAACAGTAGGCATTTTCATTATTTTCTGACAACACAGGCTAAATTATTCATCATCTATTTCTGCAAAAAAAAAAGAAGAAGAAAAAAAGAAAAACAAAAAATAATCATCAAATTAAACAATAATGAAGATCAGTATCTGGTGAGGCTCTGGTTTCCAGTTTTTGCAGCCTTGAGTCTGTTATTCTATCGTCTATAATATTCTGTACTTGTGAAAATGAAAGATGGGGTGCTGTCTGTGATATTATTTGAAATATAGGGAGCAGGTGTGGATTGCAAGAGCCGTACCAAGGTTATAAAAGATCAGTCAGAAGGGGTTTTTTGACCTGAAAGACATTTCCCATTTTTTAGATAAATCCGTTTCCCCTGTTTTTTTCCATCTATCAATCAAATGAATGAAAGTCCATACAAGGTGCTCTCCAGTGCAGCTTGTCAGTGTTTTTCCTGTGTTTACAGCTCTTAAACACGTAGCTGCTAATCTGACAAAATTTTATTTGCACATCATCATCCTGCTAATTCTTCTTCTCTTTCTTTGCTGCGTCTTGCTGCCTGAAAGCATTGCACTCAAGTACTGTGGTTTGTTTACACTTTGAATCACATGTCCCTCAAGCTGGTGAGTATCATTTTCCATAAAGGACAAGACAAAGGAGCACCTAAATAGAACAGAAGGCCTGTCCTGCCAAGCCTATGGCGTAATGATATATTTAGTAAGATCTTGTTGCCAGTTTGTTCGTATTGCCACTTGCCATCTGTGTTGAATTAGAAGATGCCTCTGAGGGGAATTGTGGACCACATTTGGAGACAAGGTCCGGACTCTAATGCATACAGTACAGTCATGACACAATGGCTGCATGCAGTGACAGAATCTGAGAGGGAAAAAGTAAATGCTTTTCTAAACAAGCAAGGTGCAATATCTCTTGATCCGCTACTTACATGGTTGCACAGCTATGAACGCGTGCTCCAGTGAGAAGCTGTAACGGAATCAATTTTTTAATGAGAAAATAAAAGGAAAGTAAATTCTAACAGAACAATGGTGTGTGAGGCAAATGCTTCCCCAGCACCTCCTGGAAAACATTGCTGTAATTTGCTGGGTGTCTTTTTTGAGGTGGTAATTTAGAAAAAGTGTGTAGTGCGTGTGCGCTCCCCGCTGGGTAAATAGGTACAGTGCAAGAGAAATTGCAGGTACTTGTAGTTGAAGTCCCACTCAGTACTGGACCTATATCTTTTTCACTGCAGGCGTCACAGTAAAGCAGGGGCACACCTGAGCACTCAGAAGGAAATTATATGGAGGAAGGGCAGGAAAGGCAACCATTTATCACAGAGCAGTGTGTTTTTATGTCTACTTCTGTCCACAGACAAAGTCTAGAAACATAAGGAAAGAAGACAGATGATGATTGTGAATCTATACATGCCTGTGAGTGTGCTTTAAAATCAGACAGTGTTCACACTAGATGAATATCCCTTTTCTTCCTCAAACATTCTGTATGTGCACATACTTATTTTGGACCGTCCCGTTCCCATGCCTGCTCACTCTGTGCTATTTATAGCCAGGCCAACGAATGGGATATGAGCTTTGCCTGAATGACTCCTGGAGTGCTGTTAGTCCTCAATGCTCCTGCAAAAGCACAGAACTAACCTGGGAGTAATGGGTGCAATATTTCTCCATGAGAGTTACAGAAGTGCTGACCTATTCTTGTGCGACTGTACACTCGATGTTGTAGTATTGCAGCCCATTTCAGGTGATAAAATTGAAGAAAAAAAAAAGAAAGATTTTTTCTTTAGCTCACCTCAGCAATTTATGCTTAGGAACTTTGTTTTGCAAGTATCTTGGGGCTATTGCAGAGATTATCGCCCACAAAGACACTTGAACCCCAGCTGCTCTGGATGCGTCTGTCACTGTGTGAGCGGGTTAATGGCTGTAGTGTAAAAGCCCTTTGAGTGATCAGTAAGAAATAAAGGAGCATATACATTACAGCCAACTGCTGTCATGCAAAGTAACATTACATAATATGGGAAGAGAGTATGCGTGTGTGCGTGCATTGCTGCTACACTGAGGTATGAGCTGCAGCCAAACATTGCCCTCTTGTGGTCTGTAAATCTAATCACATCAATAAATCTTTGTAAAAATGTTTCCATCATTTTTAGAAAGTCAGTGGGATTATTTGTTTGTGAACTGGACCAACAAAACAAACCCCAGAAATAATGACCAAGCCATATTTTATTAAAGTGTTATTAAATTCCCAAACTGATCTACTTAGTAAAGTCAGTATCTGTGGTGTTATTAATCAGGCGTACCCAAAGTTTCCACAGTCAAATGGCCATACACCACAGGTATGGGATGTCGGTGCATTTTACTTGGTTATTGGATTTAGTGATAGAGCACAAACAAAAGAAGAAAGCAGCATGGGTCTGGGTGTCTGTTTTGTGTGTGTGTGTGTGTGTGTGGGAGGGGGGTGACATTTACTTACAAACAAGCTCAACTTGCTTAACATAGAAGAACATTAACACTCGTGTAGGTTTTCAATGTCTACATGAAATGAGAACAACAAAATATAATAAAACAAAGCAAAAAGACCCCAACAAAAAACGAACAAAACCAAACCAATTGAGTGTAGGTCTGTGTAGACAAAAAATAAATAGTTCCCACAGTAACAGACTGAACCCACTAAACTCACAGTAATAGCCATATCCTTGCTTTGACGCTTTGGGGTCCACAGGGACTAAGTAAAGCGCTATACAAATACAGGCCATTTACCATTTTTTTACCACTTTGTTCAGTTGGCTCAGAAGGACAAATCCTATTAATTGTGAATGCTAACTGGGCCTAGTTTAACACACACTGATGTTGATATTTTAAAATGTACTTTGTTATTGTTTTAATATAAAAAAATCACCATAACTTTGACTGCGTAGTGCAGAAATGTGAGTGACTCAACCCTTTAAGGCTTGGAGAAAATTGTCTCTTTAAGAGTTTTTTTCCCCGTGTTCCTGTCCCACCTGTAATGCAGCCAATCATATTTACCACTAGATGTCCTCATCTTCAAATGTTCTCAGTACCTTGGGTTGAGTTGTTGAGGTACCGTGTCTGGATACACACCTGAAATTTGTTCAAAGGCTTTTCAGCTAAAATTAGCGCCCTGTGCTCGTCGTCTTTGCTCCCGGACCTTGTTGAGATGTGATGAGTAACAGAGAGGTGCTAAAGACAAAGACCCGTCTACTGCAAACTGTCGAGCATTAGTTAATCTGAATGACAAAAGAGCTTGAATGGGTCGAGTGCGTCAGTGTGCACAGGAGACTGTGTTGCTATGGAGGTAAAGAGGGAGGATGCTGTGGTATACTGTGCTTTGATCAGTTATGCTTGCAGACCATTTTGTTATATAGACACACTTTCCATTTTATTAGCTACTCTAAAAAGGGATTATTATTAGAATTTTTTCTGTCTTTCTTTCTTAGTTAGAGAGTTATTGAATGATTGAAGTTCATGTATGGTTTGCTTGAATTGTAGAATAAAATGCAGATATGTTGTAAAGGTCTGATGGGAATGAATGATCAGTAACTTTCCTCTCAGCAGTAACAAAAAAGAAAGCATCCAAAGTTAGATGTAGGCCGAACAGTATAGTAACGCAGGATAGAGAAAGCAATAATCTTCTTAAAACTTAGAGTTGTTAGTCCAATATTTGAGATTGAACTGTGACAAGAGGTATTTCTCTTAATCCGATACTGATTCGAATCCCAGGATTTGCTGACTGGGTCGCTCCTCTGTCCCCTCAGTGTCTAGGTGTTGGCTCCTCTCATCAGCAGGTCTATTTTTACATTTAACCCTCCAGCTTGTCCCTGGATTACGTATTCAGTCCTGCTTGTCACACATTAAATGTGCAAACATTTTAAAACAATGCTGATTCTGGTTGCATAATTTAAAGCATTAGTATTCTTGTTACACTCATTCTGTAACTGGGTGACCCCAGGGAATAAATGTGCCTGCATCACAACGTCATCCTAAAACTGAAAGTAGAGAAGTGCTTTTTTCAAAGTGTTGAACTCTAACAGATGAATTACCATAATGTTACTGGAACGTGGCCCCAAATTTTCAGTGTCTTTTTGTCACTTGCAAGAAACAGCCAAACAATAACTGTGCTGTTTTCTATTCTCTCGCAGCCTGAAGAATGCACAACAAATACTCTGATCTGTTATGCCCTTTGTAGCTTTGCCAGATCTTTGGCTGATCAGCATTTGAAACGGGAGGCAGACGTTAACAGAAATCCTGGAGCAGACATGCTGCAAATAGCTTTCAGTATTCACAGCCAGCCAACTTAGGCAAAAATCACATTGCAGTTACTGTACTGAGTGGTTCCCCTGTTTCCTGTTTCTCAGGTCACATTGCTCCTGGTCTTGCTTCTCCAATTCAGATTTTACTGTAAGATTTCATAGTAATATTTATTACTGGCTGCATCGCCTCATGTGTCTGACCGCATATACTTTGGCACTGATATGTTGTTGACGTAGAGGCCAGAGTGATATTTAGGTCCATTAAATCTTCAGGTAGATAAACCACAGCATCAGATTGAATAACTGCATGGCTTTCCTTGAAATGGAAACTCCTGACCAACTATAATCCTGAGCCTGACTCACAAACGCTATTCCGATCATCAACATAGCTGCTGATGAGGGTTTCCCTTGACTGTGCAGCAGTGACGGATAAAATATTAAAATCCTTCGTTAAAGTACCAGCATATAATAAATAAATAAACAGCTAACATCCACAGAAATTTCTGCATAAATAAAGAAATTCTTATCAAAAGTGCTTACAGTGATTATGGATTTTTTTTTAAGAACCACACTACAGTGATTTATCATAAATGGACATTTGTTGAATTTTTAAAATTAGGACTGACTTGTAGGAAAGTGTTTTCATTTTCTTGGTAAGGTGGCCCTGAGAGGTCAAACATAATACAAACTGAGAAGCTTCTGAAGTGACAGAAACCAAAACACGGAAAGGATCGCACTGAGACGCACTTAAAAGACGCTGTGGATTCATTTGTGTTGTAAGGGAGAAAAATGTGATTCATATAATACACAAAACACACTTCTGTTGTGATTCGTACATTTTCTTTTCCATTTCTCCTTTGTTTTCTTCAACTTGTTTTGTGTGTTTTTGTAGAGTTTCTGTACTTGCTGGCCTTTTCTTAATGCGTTTGACCTCTCCGGCCCACCGTATCTTGGTGATCTATGTGTTATGTAGAGTCTTTTCTTACCTTCTGCCTTCAAGTAAATTTGGTACAATGGAACGACACAGAGGGGAAGTACCTCTGCTTTGCTTAACCTGATTTCTTACGTGCATGAAATTATAAGAATAACAGGGGAGCTCTTGACTTCCATCCAAGTCAGCAACAGATAACCAGTGTGATTCTTCATTTAAGTAAACAGATACAGAACACTGTAAGTGATTGTTTTACTAACTCGTAATGTATTCTGCTTTAAATAACTCAGATTCAGATTGTAGAATATGGAAATAACGCGTGAGTACCGTGCAATAATAAAATGCAAACATATAGTAGTGGAGTATGGATTATGTGGGTAAAAAGGCCTATTTTCCCTCTGAGAGAACTAAGATGACCTCTGTGCACAACAGGATTTAAATGCCTGGGATTGTCATGTATTCTTTTGTAGTATGCACATGGTTTTTGCCTTTTTCATATCGTCGTTCAATTGACTAATGTGTCAGGGTTTGAGGCAACAAGACGGAGAGAGCTCTACTAATAATATGACTCTCAAGGGGTAGTCAAGAGCAGGAGAGGTGCCAAGGAAAGAGAGAGGCATTGCAAGACAGAGGGCAAGAGTTTGTACAGGGGGGGAGATTAAAGAGAGAGAGAGATGGAAAAAGTAAGGAGAGCCTTGTCAGGTAGAAAAGAGAGGGGAGGAGGAAAAGAGGGGCCACAGCTAGCACAGCATAAATTTGCCTGAGCTGCTTGGTTACCTTCCAAACAAAGCTGCTGATTTGCGGAGCAAAGGAAGAGGAGGGAAAAGTGAGTGAGACAGACACGAAAAGAGGAGGGGGAGGATAGAAAGAGATGAGGGGAGTGATTGCACCATGCCACACACACTTGAAGCTCAGTCTCCCTTGGAGACACTGGCAGAGCTGGATCACGGCATGATAGAGCAACTGTAGGGTCTCCACTTCGCTACACTTCCACTTCGCTATCACCACTGAGCTGTGGCACTATACAGACGTGCTGGGCTAGAGAGGAACAGAGAGTCAGGACTTGAGTCCTGGAAGGAGACTAAAGATTTGACAGAGACCTAGGAAGAGGAGGAGGAGGCAGTCAAGAGTGTGAAGAAAAAGCAGAGGAGTCGGGAGTCTGAGGATGCACGGAGCGAGCTGAAGGAGCTGCTGAGCTTGCAGCAGCAGCCAAGCAACACTTCTAAACTCAAATACACACTACTTCCAGGGGAGGACAGTGTGTGGTGCCCCCAGTGGAGGATGAAGAAGCACTCAGCCCGAGTGGCTCCTCTCAGCTCATACAGCACTCAGGTCCTGACCTGCCCTAACTCTGAAGGTAAACTGAAAGCTCCAAAGAGACACAAGATGCCATTTATACTGTACTGGAGTATACTGTATGCATTGTGTGTGTAAATAGAAAAATAAGATACGACAAAGTACTTAACTTTTATTTTCAGGGTCACGAGTGACATTTTGTTTCCTACAACGCATCAAATACACCAAAGTGCCATGTAGAGTCTATAAGTCTTCATAGGAAATATTGAGATTTTAATAAATATGGACGTTTCCAAATTATATCCTGCTCCATTTACATGAGAGCAGCCTTTGGATCTAAAAACTGTTTGAATTTGAATACTGTAAAAAAAATGTTTTCTATTATTTCAGCCTCCTGGTAGCAGTGTAATGGTAATGGAGTGTGTAAAGCCTGTTGTTGTTCCCCCTCATCTGATTAAACATTTTAGCCCCCCACCTTTAACTCTGTTAACAGAGATTACTGTGATGCCACTAATCAACTTTTCATCAGCATCATGATATCCATGTCTCATCTTCAGGCCTAATTTGGATAAAGACTTAATGCGTTTTGACCTGAGCTAAGCTGGCTAAAAACTGCAGACAAGACTATGAGCCTCTTATTGGATTCAACGGGCCTCCATCAATCACTGCCGTGCAACATTAGTGGTGGCGATAAAGGAGAAAATGGATTAAAATGTGAGGTTCCAGAAGCATACTGCATCACGATGAATGGATAAATGGGTACCGGTGGTGACTGATGCTATGCAGCACTGGGTTTTCTGCAATGAAGTGTTCTAGCACTTCCAAATACTCTGACTCCATGTCTGAACCGATATAAGCTACTGTGCATTTAACCTATAAAACTATAAAAAACCTCAAAATATTACACTTTTTTATCCCGAGTATCACTGCAGTGGATGCTTCTTTGACATGAGGAAATTAGCTTTTCTTGGGTTACATTTAACACACTGTTCATTTTATCCTGACTTGTAGATTTTAATATTTGTGCATGTATTCATTCTTTTATCCAATCACATTTTACCTACCAAAGCACCAAAACTGATCATCACTCACTTAAAAAAAAAAAAAAAAAAAAACCACCCCAGCACTAAGTAACTAATTATTCATCATGGACATACAGATACCTTAACACTACTAACCTTAAATTTGAGCTTTTCATAAAACTTGCCCTGAGTTGGACTGAATTTACCTTCACTCCTGCAGTACTGTGTTGTCAGCCTGTGTTTAGCAGAGATTATTGTTTCCTTTGCAAAATTTTACCACCAATATTTGTCAGCAATAATACTGTCTGCTATGAGAATACAATTTTGGCAATGGGAGCAACTTTTATGAGACAGGGGAATAGTAGAGTTATAATATTACTGCGTCTTGGCATCAGATGAGCCTGTTGTGGCTTTTACCTCAGGACAGAAAAGCTTGCATCTGACACTAAAAGCTTTAGGTTTTGTCGGTGCTGTGAAACACAAACCATCCTGCTGTGTGGATGAAGAAAAACAGACCTAAAGTTAAAAAAAAAAAAAATTAAAATAAATAAAAGAGCTGCTTCTCTATTGCAGAAATATCGGACCTCAGTTTTTTCCACTTAGCAACCACCAGGTTCATTAGTTTGATTAAGAACCCTTGCTGTGACAGAATGCAATTAAATGAAATCCCTCGATGATCCTGCAGAAACTGTATCGACGGTGAGCTTTTTGCCTTTAACACATCCCCTGAATAGAAACAGTTTAAGTGCTGTTCTCCCGCGAGCGTTTTTTGTGGTGGGGGTTGAACTCATTATTACTTTTGAATTGTTGGGTGCTAAATAATATTTTTCTTTTGCACTTTGAAGGCTCGTAAAAGCCTTCAAAGTGTAAGTGGTCATTGAAGAATTTTCCACTCTGCACCGTGGACAGACGGTCAGTGCTGCAGCAATGCAGTGTTGGAAAATACATTCACGTGAGCTTTATTGGAGCTACTTTACTCGGGTGTTTCCATTTTATGCTAAATTTGTAATATGCCTCATTCCACAGTTTTTTTTTTTTTTTTTTACACCAATACATTAACTAGAAAGCTCACTGGTGCTTTGCAGTTGAAAAACAAGTTATTTGTCTATAATGAGGAATGCTTTTTTTCTTTTAAAACACTCATTTGGTTTCATCTAAATAATTGTTTGAGGCCCAGACTGGAATAAAACTGTATTACTATAAAAAATATATATTTGTTAACTTCCCCATTACCTGTACCCTAAAGCACAGCTAGCCTGCCTAGAGACTACTACACTCAAAAAAATATTTGTTCCCTAATTCTGACTTTAATTAATTTGATTACATCTAAATTTTACAATTTTAAATGTTAAATTTAATGGAACCAGGTCAAATGAAATTTGACTAGCATATATTTTTCTTTTATTTATTATAGTTACATTTTACTTTAAATCATTACTTTGTGTTTTAGTGTACTGAGCATTGAAAAACATGTTTTTTTCTTCTTTCTAACCCCATTTAGCATCTTTTTCTGCAGTGAACTAAAATCTTTAAAGGAACACAAAGTATAATGCATATAAAGTTAAGTTAAAATGCACTGATGTATCACTAATGCAAAAGTTGATACTGATACTCAGTTTAGGGAAACCAATTTTCTTCAGAGTGCCTCCTTTCATGTGATGCTAAGTACATGTAGAGGATAATACACTGATACGATCTTAAATGCAGGACTTTTAATTGCAAAGGAGCATTTTTATGTTCTTATTTTTTTACTTCTATCCTTGAACTGATTGAAGACGGCTGCCAGTAATGACTGTGTCCAAACTGCAATTTTATAATCTCTTGGGCAGTTTTTCAGCCACTGAGTGCCGGCGATGATCTCATGCACTTATAAAGGATATATACCACGTTTGGCAAGACTTTTGATTGTTTTATGAAGTTACTCATCAACTTACTTTCAAAGTTTGGTGACGTTTTCCTCTGTTTGCATCCTGTAAAAAGAAGGAATGGATTTTAAAACACATACTGGCATCTGATCACATAAGGAACTTTACAAAAACTAAACTTCTACCAGCTGTCCTACTGATAAAATGGCTGTTTGATCAAAGAGTTTGCTCTTCACACACTGTGTTACAGCTTCTTTTGATGTAAGAAATGATTATTTACTGCACTTGTTGGTACAATCCATTTCCAGTACACGTCACTGACTTGTGCTCCCATTGCTTGACATCCTGCTGAGGTCTTTTTGCAGATAACAAACAGAAGACTATCGCATGCAATAATGAGCACCCCTGTGTTGTGAAGAGGAGAGCTACTACTGCTACACGTTCTAGTGTGTTTGCAGGGCTCTGGTGTCTGTGGCGGAAATGGCAGAGCTTTAGGTGCTGAGCTAGCAAACAGCCAGCACATGTCATCTTTTATTCCTGCCCTGGTGTAAATTGATCACACTGTTGAGAGGTAAAGAACAGATCTGAGCTCACACACATCCCACTTTGCTTTCTCTGATCGTCCATAAAGGCACTGGGACATACGTATCATTTAACCTTTGCAATTTGGATGTTCCAGTAAAGTTCCAGTAAATTCCTTTTCACAGCAGCGATACAAGAACAGTGTCCCATGAGCACCAAGGTTGGCCTGACTTTCATGTTGACTGTCATGTGGTTAGGTTTACTTTTGCTCTCTGGGCATCCGGTTTCTGTGCACATCTGGCTACAAAGGGAGTACAGTACATGCTGCATCATGAGGCAACCAAGCTATTTATGGCATGTGCAGCGTGCAGCGTGTTAACCCGATGCATTTTAAACGGAGCCTCAATTGTGCCACCACAGCAAGAAAGGCAAACTGAGGCAGTGATCACTAAGGACGACTGATCGATGAAGCTCATGTGCTGGAACCCAGTCAGGAAGCCACAATGCAGGCAGCACTGAAGTCTATATATAGTGGTGCAAAAAATACAAAAGTTGTTAAGTTTAAACTCATTATACTAATCAAAATTATTCAGATGAAATCTGATGCTAGCTGTGGATTTCCTTTAATTTTTCTCCCCCCTTCTTGACTCTCATCAGGAGAGGATGGCTCGGAATCTCACGCAGAGACACCAGGAAGTGAGACCAGTATGGAGAGCCAGTCCTTCCATACGTGCGCCAACACGGCTCTGAAGGTGCTGGGTGGTTTGCTGATGGTGCTGTGTGTTTCCTCCTCCTGGGTGGGTACCACTCAGGTGGTGAAGCTGACCTTCCAGTCATTCTCCTGTCCCTTCTTCATCTCCTGGTTCAGCAGCAACTGGAACATCCTCATCTTCCCCATCTACTACTCGGGACATGTCGTCACCACACGGGAGAAGCAGACCCCCATCCAGAAATTCAGGTAAACCTCATTTAAGAAGTTTTAAGAAGCCAAGTGTGATATCTGAGGAGGTTCCGATCTATTATCATTTTACCTCTGGTGAGTTGGAACCAGTATTAAACCACCCTCAAGCCTGTGAGAGCCAAACAACCATCATGTCCATTCTCTAAACACAGTCTTCCAAACAATGAAGCATTTCCATTCAGAAGACTTTACTGGTGTTTTTCTCTAACAGGGAGTGCAGCAAGCTCTTTGGGGAGGATGGAATGACTCTCAAGCTTTTTGTAAAGAGGACAGCACCCTTCTCAATCCTGTGGACACTGACCAACTACCTGTACCTCTTAGCCTTGAAGAAATTGACCGCCACTGATGTCTCTGCCCTCTACTGTTGCCACAAAGCTTTTGTTTTTCTCCTCTCATGGATTGTCCTCAAGGACCGGTTCATGGGTGTTCGGGTCTGTATGAAAACAAGAAGGAGATTGTTTATTACCTGTTTAACACAAGCTTTTACTACTTCAAAATGTGTCATCTATGTGTCTATGTGCAGATTGTGGCTGCCATAATGGCCATCACAGGTATTGTCATGATGGCTTATGCTGACGGTTTCCACGGTGATTCCTTTGTGGGTGTGGCATTGGCTGTGGGCTCAGCCTCAACTTCAGCTCTTTATAAGGTCAGACTTCCTCATAAGCCCGTTCCAGTCTGAGCTATGCTTGATTTTTGATTGCATCGTGTCAACTCTTTGTTTTCTCACCATCCAGGTGCTGTTCAAGATGTTCCTAGGCAGCGCCAACCTTGGAGAAGTGGCTCATTTTCTTTCCACCATGGGCTTTTTCAACCTCATCTTCATCTCCTGTGTGCCCCTCATCCTGTATTTCACCAGGGTAGAGCACTGGGGCTCACTCTCCTCACTGCCGTGGGGATACATGTGTGGACTGGCAGGACTGTGGCTGGGTGAGAGTGCATATACACCGGATGGTTTCATCCACATGTACAAACCATTTTGGATCATTTTAAGGCTTTTAGTATAACTATAGGGATTCATTTCTTATAGTTACCATCAGTCACTCGGTGGATATGATGTTTATATTGTCTGAATACAGGATCTGTAGGCAAAGGGCATTATTTTAAGTATCGGAAATTTTCCACTTTCCGTTTGTTGTCTGCTTTTAGCCCCAGTAATGGAACGTTAGCTATCGACTGACAACAATTTAGCTTTTTATTCGCTTTTTGAAATATATGTGTATTCATAAATAATGGTGAGTGGAAGGAAGTGTTCCATTATCCACTTTCCAGATAACCTGGCAAGACCATAAGCTACAAAATATTGGCCGCCATCCCCAGTGGCTAGGTCAGATAACTAAGCTAATGGGTTCCCAGATGAGACGTTTCACCTCTCATCCGAGAAGCTTCTTCGGTTCTTAGAGTCAGTGGTGGACAGTCCCAGATTTATGCCCACCATTTGACTCTTAGAACTGAAGAAGCTTCTCGGATGAGAGGTGAAACGTCTTCAAGCAACTTAAAGAAGTCCAGACGCTTTTCTTTCCAAGCTCCTTAGACAACGATGACCTGGATGACTGAGAACCTTCACAGAGTCTTCTGTTTCTTTTGCAGTGTTCAACATCCTGGTCCATGTTGGTGTGGTACTGACTTACCCCATTCTGATCTCTATAGGGACACTGCTCAGTGTGCCGGGAAATGCAGGTAAGGTTTCTATTATCTGCCATTCACTGATCATTTTGATGTAAAATAATATGATTGTAAAAAATGGAGTAAACGGCCACACATACTGTGGCGCTGTATTGAGAGGTCAGCATTTAGGGCCACTGTAGCAAACAGATTACACAGCAAGTCTGCCTCTTTTGTCCCGGAAACCCAATCATCAGTGTGCCTCGACAGATCCTGCAACCATCCTCTTGCTAAGGGAGGATCAGATTCCCAAGGCAACACAAATGCCTGCAGACGAGTTCTTTTCCTTAATGGTCTGTATGAAGGTCAGTGGGTTACGGGAACCTGTCCCAGGGCTCCAGACCACAAAGACACAGAGGATAAAGTGGATTGCTTGTGCTGATTATAAGCTGCATTTGTTACACTAATCCCCCTACAGCCGCACTGTCCTGTGGTTTATCTTACTTTATGTAATTAATCTCGATTTGATTGTGTTTCTCTCTCATCCTTCACACTCTCTATCCCCATCCTGCTCTCTGGCTCCCTCTTTTGTTCCCACCCATATTTATTCCCCTCTCACTCTAGCTGTAGATCTTTTGAAACATGAGGTGATCTTCAGTGTGGTGCGACTGGCTGCCACCTGCATCATCTGCCTGGGCTTCCTGCTCATGCTGCTACCAGAGGAATGGGACTCAGTCACTCTGCGTTTCTTGGCCACCATTGCGGACAAAAAGTCAGAGGACCACGGCGAGGAGCTCACAGACTCCAGCACCCACACTCGAAGCCGCAGTCGCGCAAATGGCACTGTCTCCATTCCCTTGGCATGACATGCTCTGATAGTAACCTCTGTTAACCAGTCTGGAAACTCCACATTTCTCCAGAGCCCACACTGGAGGTGTGGTGGGACGCTCAGTCCATGTGGACTCATCTATCAGGAAGTGAGGCAGTAACGTCTTGAACTTCAAACTTCACTCTGGAGACGTACTGTTTCTATCACTTCACAACAACAGGGGAAACTGAAAACATTTATGGATCATGCAACTTGAAAGAGCTGAAAGTGTTATTTACTTTCTTGACATACTTGCCGCGCTCCATCCCTCGCACGCACCCAAACCAAGAGCTGACTGGCTCCCCTTGAGATGCTCTGCAGACTGTATTCTGTGAATATAACTATCAGCGGGGCCAGTTTGGCTCAGTCTTACACATATTTATGATATTTATTTAGATCTGTATCAATAAGAGTAATAATTTTAAATCTTACTGAATAGCGTTATATAGAAGAATGATGATTATACTATGCTTAATGTACAGGATCTTTTGATTTTGTAATAAAAGTCTTAAAACCCACAAAAAAGCTGCATCTAACTGAGAATCACATGTATGTATTTCTAATATTTTTGGAAAAACTTCTAGCTTCAGAACTTTATTGCCTGGATAACTGAAAAGCATTCGTATACATTTATATACAGATAATGGTGCTGGAAAAGCTTCACATCCCAAAGACCAAAGCAACGGCTCCACTGTTTCTAAGCAAAGCTCTGACATGAGGTCACATTTTTGGTATTAATATTAGACTAATATTTTAGAACTGATAAACTGACTGTATATTTATTTGACACAAATAAATGTAAAAAAAATAAAAATAAAAAAAGCAAATGACTCTGCACCCTGAATCACATTATCAGCAGAGTAATATTAAAACATTTTTTTATTTAATCGAATCTTCTCTGCCATTACAAATTATTTACTGAATATATAATATTAGTCAAGCTAGCTATAAAGATGGAAACACACCTATCAGAATGAACTAAAGCAGACTGTTGTCCCTTTGACCATTAACTGCTCATGGACAAGTATTTTTAGCAAAATTAAGTAGTGTGATTCATTCAGTATTAGTATTCTCTGTGTTGCTCTGATTCAGCAGTGATGACTTTCCAGAATTCTTCTCTTTGAGAATTACAATGCTTTTCCGTGCTGTTCTTCGCTTTCTCACACACAAATACACAATACACAGAAAACTGACAGTTAACTGTAATTTTTCCTTTTTCACAGATACACACAATTAATGGTGAAAATGTCTAACAATGGTCAAAGCTCACGGGACATGGTTTCCTACAGACCATATGCTATGATCTTGTCACTGTGATTTTTTTTTAAATATCTCATAACATGGTGAAAAACAGACAATCCCAAGAGTCACACTACAGTGCTGTTATGGTGGAGCACAGTCAGTGAGTTGAAACCTCTAATGAAGCATTTGCTGAGATGACAGTTTCAGCTAAACGACTTTTTAACATATTAAAATAAATGATGTCGAAGAAGCAAAAGGAAAAAAATGCAATGTTCAAATTGTACTTTCATAATGGTCACTGGTATCCAGCTAGAAACTGATAAAACACATTAATCAGAGGGATCTTTTATAATCTTTAGCTGCAGAAAAAGTATTTTGTAAAATACATACAGTCATGCTTAAAAAAGTACAACTATATGCAGTCCTGTGAAAACACCCATAATGCCTGTATTGAAATAAAGAGGGTAAGTAGCAGTCAGGTGCTGCTATTCACACGCACTTGATTGTTTGATCATCAGCAAGTGTGAGCACCTCTATAAAAGCACAAGTTTTGGCAGTTTTGCTTGTATGGAGCATTCAGGCGTGCATCAATACAATTCGACAATTGTCCGAGGATACAAGAGCTACATCTCAGAGTTTACAGGCCTCGATTAGCATGTTAAATATTAAGGTTCATTGCAGTACAGTTAGAAAAACGCTGAACAAGTATGGCTTGTTTAGAAGGGTTGCCAGGAGAAATCCTGGTCGCATGGCTTAGGTTACATCTGAACAAACCACAAGACTTCTGGAACAACTGGACAATTTGGACAGACCAGACCAAAGTGGAGGGGTTCGGTGATAATGGACAGCGCCACATTTGGCAAAAGAGAAATGCAGCATGTCAGCTGAAACACCTCATACCAGCTGTCAAGCACGGTGGTAGAGGGGTGGTGATTTGGGCTTGTTTAGCAGCCACGGGACACGGGCACCTGCTGTCATTGATTGCTAAGATATTTTAGCAATACCTTTTATTTAAACGTCTATCCATCTCAAGGTGGCGCTATAATCATGCAATTGGGTACCGCAAGTGGCTTTGCAAAATCACACTGGGTAGTTGTTTGACACAATATTTCAGTCAGGTGAAAGCAGTTTACCAACACACTGACAGACTGGGACTGCCATCCCTAGATCCATGCTGCTAGCATGATAACAAAAACAATACCAGTCTTTAAAAAAATTCCAAATATTACCAAGCACAGAAAAAAAATGCACAGCAACTCCTGTATGCAGTGTAATAGGAACCAGGACTGTAACAGTTTTTTCCTACCCCGGTGCTTTTATGAGCTCTACTGGAGTCATATTTTTCAGTCAGAAAACAATTTCCCTCTCTGCTCCCTCTGGGCTTTCAGATAGCAAAGGGGGTGCAGGAAAATAACAGGCTCTTTCAAGCATTAACTTATGAGTTACAAAGTAACCTGTAGGGAGAGTTGCCATAGAAACCTAGCTCATTATAATGTGAAAGTCAGGTTGGGATGGAGTGTACACCTACTCTTTTAACCACATTTTTACTTGGGTGCCACACAACAACGCTCCAGGACAAATCATAAGTTTGAAAGCCGCTGAGGATGTGAAGACCACTGGGTTTGCTTGGAAGCAGCTGAAGCAAATGATGCAAATTGAAAAGACTCCTTTAAAAGTGAAGTTACTGACATTTTTATAGGACAGGGCAAAAAGGAAAAGAAATATTAGCACAAGTGGGTCTACGCTCACAGAGCCATCATGTGACTGAGGTCATTTGTAACACCCAACTTTAAGACAGATATTGTAACCATTAAACTTTACATAAATAGCTTGGACCGAGAAGTATTTTGCAAGTGTCAGCTTCTTGGACCGACAGCAGGACAATGGGCTCTACACACTCCAGACCAGGATTGCATAAAGTGGCCCCATGTAATATTTTGCAAGAAAAGACTCAGAAGCCAAAACCACAATGGACAGTCCCTGCACTGCCACACGCTGTGGAGCTGCCACCAGGATCTGTGGGAGAGAAAAGCACAACCTTTCCTCCACTGAAGCAGGAAATAACTCTTTCTTTGCTTTCAGGTCAGTCTGCGCCAAATTTCATTCCCAGTTATGATTTATTTGTTTTGTTACTCATCACTATGTGTTACTGATTTTGTGTTTGTGTGTGCAATTTAAGCATCATTCATTCTCCTCCACCCAGAAGACCTTGGGTTAGCTTGGCAAAATTAGCTGCCTAATATATTTAACTAAAACAGACTGGTCGTGCTGCCTGGTTCATTTTTAAAACATTTCACATCTGCGCTGGGACTCTGGGAGACATCATTCATTATTGTTTCTGACTGGTTGTGATTATTACCCAGACATCCCGTCATTATCTCTCCTCAGGCACTGCAACTGCTGGCCCTTAAAATTGGCCACACAAGCACTGCCAATCAAATTGCCAAAGTAATAAAAAAATAAATAAAAATAAATAAAAATATCACTGCTAACCCACTGTCACCTTCATGCTATGTCAAACGATTCCAATAAGGAATTTTGATGGTTTTTTTATAGGACAGGGACCTCACAGATGGGGATATTCACCGTTTTTTTACAACCTACCAAGAAGGCACGAGCAAAGTAATTCAGGTAAAGCATCTTGACAAAGTATGGAAGAGGTGAAGTGCATCTTTAGCATCAATAATTTAAATCATACATTTTTACTAACAGTCTGCAACGGTGCTTAAGAGCGAGTGAGAGAGGGTAGAAAAAATGGGGTGGATGGGAAAGGAGGGAGAGAGAGGCAGCTGTGAGTCTGAGCCCTTCCTCTTGTCTCCCAGTGGATCTGATTAAAGTGCCAGTAGAGTGGAAAGTGGGGTGGTCTACAGCCATGACTGGCCCTCAACGGGATCTATTTTCAGGCTACAGAGAACAGAAAAGCTCCCACCAGGAGATGCAAACTTGCAGAAACAAATAAAAGCATAGACTCCACAATTGTGTTACTCTTTCTCTTTTTTTAGTGTTTGGCTTTAAACCCAGCATCCACTCTTCCATTACCTACAAAACACCAATTCCAATGAAAACTGATGGGTCAGTTCCTTTAATTATAAATATCTTTACGACAATATGAAAATACTGAGCATTTAATAGCACATAAGTAGTAGAGACATTAAAGGAATTTTCCTGGCAGTGAAGCAGAAGTATGCAGCAAAGCAAACTAGAAATATTTCAGTAAAGTACAAATAACTCATAATTATAATTCACTACAGTGCTGGAGTAAATGAACTTAGTTGATTTCAATATCCAGTTTATTTAACCCTTTCTAGGGCAGGTTTCTGGAGGTTCAGAGAGCTGCCTCTCAAGCTCACCTCTAAAATGTCAGGCAGCAGAGAAGACATAAGATACAGTCTACACATTTAACCTCAGGCTTGGAAATTGTTGATCTAATACATACTCTGTTTGAATGCGGTGTATTCCAACCTAACTTGCCTTCTTTTATTTGTCCTTTTCGATGGAGATCCAAATGCAGAAGGCATCCAGAAGCTGAAACTCGTGAGAACCCACTGAGAGAGACATCTTTTGGAATGAGACCACAAGAAATGGGAACCCCGGCTGCCTTCTGGAGCCAATATCTTTCCCTTCCTTTGGTTTTGAAGTGTAACCTGTCCAGAAAAACAGCTACAACGCAAGCTAGATCATACAGTCAAAGAAGAAAGAGTTCATGATGTAGCACAGACTAAAGGAAAAAAAAAAAAACACACAACAAACTGGAGATGGCAGATGTTTTTGAAAACAGCAAAACAAAATGGAAAACTGGACAACTGAAGAGAAACTGATGCAGAGAACTGAAGTAAAGTGCACAGAGGTCACAGGATGAAACGGTCAGATAGGCAGGATAAGAAGCAGAAGCGGGATCTTTAAGCTATCATACCAAATTTCAGTTTTCAGAAATGATAACAAAGTTGCCATGCGTGTTCTGGAACCAACTTTTATTAACAATATGATGAAACTTTTTGATGTTTGGAAGCTACTGCATGTTCTGGCTTTCATGACTGAGTTTATGGCGCCCTCTATTGGTGAAAGAAATGCGATGACGTGAGAAAAACTGCTGGAACATTGACTTCAGCCTCCCTGCAATATTGACAACAAACATCCAAAAATGAACTATTTAGCTAAAAGAGGTTTGAATCGACTTTTTTTTTCTTTTTAGGTTTCTGGTCCATTATTAGACATTTGGGATAAAAGTTAGTGCAAAAGAAAAAACAACAACAACCTTTCAGTCTGCAGATATATTCTGTTATTTAAAAGCAAATGCACGCTCAGACTGAAAACAGGAAGCTAGTAATTCTACCATTATTTATGAAGTGGCCTCCCTGAGGCGGACTCTAAGCAGACTTAGACTGGCTGAGAGGAACTGGACTCCTACCAAACACCTGGAACAACAGAAGCTTTCAATTGCTTGGTCCCCAGGCCCAGCGTGTTAAATGAACACTACACAGCAGGAGGAATTTAATCAGCAGTGATAATCTTGCAGTGGTTGGGTAGAACTATTTAAACAGAAGAAATTCACTTTATTAAATGTATTAAAGACATAAATACATGCTAATGTGACTTTTATTGTAATCTGCCACTGGGTGTCATTATTGGGCTGAGGGACACACAGTAACTCAAACATCCACAGAGAAGTGGGAAGCATTTTTTGGCATTTAATTGCAAATTCTTTTGTGGGTGTGCAAAAACATTTTAGTATCCAAACTTCATGATGTTTTAAACGATTTGTAACAATCCAAAATGCTGCGTTTGGCCCACATGATCTTTATTTTGATTATTACAGGAGTAAAGTGTAAATCTGTTTCTTGTATGCATGTATGCAAGAGTAAACACATTTTAAATAAATGAACAATTCAGCTGAATGCCCAGAGGTATGGACAGAAGGCACTGGAGCAGAGCAACACATTAAATGAGTCCATCTACTTAGCAAGCTATTCAATCAACAAAGCAAAGTCTGCCAGTGAGAGGCCACTAACTGCAGACTTGAGGAGCCAGACTGACCACATATTGCGACACTGAGGAGATTTAGAGTGGCCCAACTCTTCAAAAAAAAAAAAAAAAAAAAAAAACCTTCTCCTTTTCCAGTTCGCTAACCACACACACTGGGCCTTAAAGCCAAATCATCGTGGAGGGGGAGAGCCGAGAGGTCTCGGTGTCTGCCACTCCATACTGCTACATAAAAAGAAGGTGAAGGATGCCGTGTGAGCAATTGGTTCCAATTGACAGAGGATTGGTCATGGTCAGCCTTCTGAGTGGAAATCCACGTGAGAATGTAGCATTTGGACCAGCAAGGGGCACAAGAGGCCAATGGCAGACAATGAGGCCACTCAGAGGAGTCTGGCTGCTGTGGAATAGTTGGGACACAATCTCCTCTGGTTTAACCCTTCATCAGCTAGTTATTCATTCAACTTAATGCACAGAGGTGGAGCTTGTGTAGTAGAAATGTTACATGCATAGTTCAGGTAATGTGCTGATAAACTGAGGGAAGCATTTGGAACCAAACGCCGATTTGAGCCGTTTTATCTATGCATCGAAGCATACATAGAGGGCTACTCTGATGATTGTGTTACATCAATAAAAGATCAAAATCATTTACAGCAGGCTGCACCATAAATTAGTTAAAAAACCTCCTCTGTAACCTCGAGAGGCAACTCAACAGTTACCATCCTTGTGACTTTTTCACCAATTAGGCAGGTCCTGCTCACAGAATGAGACCGACAGCTTTCAAGTCTCAAAGGGCCCGAGGGTCAGCGCTCAATCACAGTCAGGCTGGAGAGTTTGTGTGTTTCAGCTAGCTACTAGTTGACAGGGCAAAGCTGAGGTCAAAAGAGGTGGGGGCCAGTGATTGGTATGGGTGTGGACTCCTGCCAGCTCAAAAGAGAAGGTTTTGTCG